>NC_137883.1:23232650-23425150 GCF_963924005.1 Protomyctophum bolini | reverse complement strand
TTTAGGAGAACTAACCTTTGTGGCCGCTTGAACTTTCTATGGCAATAGTATTCAACAGGATGAAGAGCCAGAGGGTTTAACCACACCTACCTGTATGACCAACTGGCCTATTTTTGATTCATGTAAAAACAGTTCTACACAAACGTTTTCCGCTCTACCTAAAAATCGGTCGATTGTCATAGAAATTAATGTGGAGAAAAAAACAAGATTTGATGTCATGAATTTATGGATTTTTATTTATTTTTTACTTAATTTAAAATCTGACAACATGTACTGTACAAGGATGTAAGGACACATCCTTGTACAGTACATGTTGTCAGATTCCAATCTGGATACGAAACATAGTTTTGAGGCTTCTAAATGTCGAGTGGCATGGCAGAGGATGAGAGAGAGAGATTCAGAATAGATCATTACAAGCTAGTTTGTCAACAGTCCTCATGCATGCAATGCTTTATTTTTCCCTCAAGACTTCACATCTTGAAAACAGGACTTGTCAGCATAACACGTTTGAGGCTAAACCACCTAAATCCTATATATAATGTGCTTACTTATGAGTAGATCAGTAATTTGCTGAATGTTCACGTATTATGACGTGGCCAGAATTGGGATATAGGATTATAGGATTCAAAGTGTTTAAAGACCATTCCCTTAAGTCTTTGTAATGTATGTTGAAAACACAACTTGTCAGCAAAGACCGTTAGCTTGAAGACCGTAGGAGGAAGGACAGTTTGTTCATTGTGCCAACATCCTGGCTGCTAGGTACAATCTGAAGTTACCACTTTTACGTCACACACGTGTTAAAGGGCATATCTCTGGTGCCGTTAAAACTCAAACTTTTCTTTTGGTTTCTTACTGGTTTCAGTGGGGCGGATCACATGGTTGGTTAGCGTGGTATGAGATGATTTTTTTATTAGTACAAAAAATCATATATAATAATATTGGTTCCTTCCTACAGTACTTCCAAAGTGCACTGTACCATATTATTAGGGACCAGGGGCTTTCACTGTTTGGGAGGTTGGGGCTTTCACTGTGAGACTATGTGTGACTGTGTGTGACTGTGTGTGTGTGCGCGCTCCTGGGGGGGGGGGGGGGGGGGGGAGAGGAGAGAGAAAGAGAGAAAGGTGTAACAATAGAAGCATTTACTGTAAAATAGCACTGCGGTTGGTTTTGTTCTGGGCCAGTGGTTCTCAACATGTGGGTCGTGACCCCCCATGGCGGTCCCCACGTGATTTTGGCAGGGTCCCCAGATGACAGTGAAGTGCCAATTTAAGGACTTTTAAGACCAATTTGATCCCTCAAAAGGAAAAGAACGCACCCCAAATGTAATACTTCAACAGGGCGGGGGTTGAGAACCACTGATACAGTGCAGAGTGATGGAGCTGTGTGTGTGTGTGTGTGTGTGTGTGTGTGTGTGTGTGTGTGTGTGTTCTCTCTGATGACCATTGGAGCTGTGTGTGTGTGTGTGTGTGTGTGTGTGTGTGTGTGTGTGTGTGTGTTCTCTCTGATGACCATTGGAGCTGTGTGTGTGTGTGTGTGTGTGTGTTCTCTCTGATGACCGTTGCAGCAGCCGTCTCCTCGTTCACTCATTTATCACAAAGAGCTCATGAAGAGGACTCTCGGGCGACCTACGTATGCTTTCGAGGCCAGGCAATATGTTGTAAGTGTGTGTGTGATGATGGATGGATGGAGGGATGTGTGTGGGCGTTCGTGTGTGTGTGTGTGTGTGTGTGTGTGTGTGTGTGTGTGTGTGTGTGTGTGTGTGTGTGTGTGTGTGTGTGTGTGTGCGTGTGCGCATGTGTGTGCATCTGTTAGCGCTGCAACTATTGATAATTTCGTTTTCTGCTTTTTCGATGAATCGACTAATCTTGATAATTTATTTCATGTTTTATGTATCAACGAATCCACATGACAATCTTAAAAAAGTTGTCTTGTGACAAAATTAGTTGATATTATTAATCATTTAAGCACTATTTTATATTCTATACGTGCCTTCTAAATTGGTAGTTCTTACACTTTCATGATTTAAAAATAAAAAAGTTCTAAAACAGCAGAAATACAAGCTTGCAGTGAGGCTATGGTTTCTCATTTCAAGTCCAATTAGTCCTCTAGCATTATGTCCACGTGTGTGTGTGTGTGTGACTGTGTGTGTGTGTGTGTGCGTGTGCATGTGCGCGTGCGTGTGCGACCGACCGACTGAGCGAAGATGAAGAGCCTATGTGTGATTGGTTGGTTAAGGCCATGTGCAGCACAGACACTAGACTCATTAATGACAATGCTAGTAGAGAGACTGACCAAACAATTTATCTTTTGACGCGCTTGTGTCTCTCTCTCGGTCGCCCCATCCATCCATCCATTGCTTTCTTTATGGCCGGCCGGGGGAATCACTGAGAGCTTTTTATATTCTCTCCCCACAAAGGAGGCTAGTGTCTGTGACTGTGCTCCGCGCGCGTCACATGGCCGTGACACACACAGCAGGCAGTCAAATGATCAGAGGGAGAGACGATGACATCATCATCCGCCATCACCACACATACAGTACAGTACATGTCCAGGGACGTGCAGAGAGTGTTAGAGAGGGGCAGGGGCTGAAATCCCCTTGGACAAAAATTGGGAAAATAGCAGATCTACAAGCTCTTAGATCAGCTATTTTCGGGGGAGGCAACCCAGCACCCTTTAGCTAGTGGTCTGGAAAGGACAGTTGTTTTACATATGGGGTAAAAGGGGCAGGGGGCTGAATGAAGCCCCCCTTTGTTGTCTTATGTGTGCACGTCCCTGTACATGTCAGCTCCGCTCCGCGGCTTATCGCCCTCTCCCTCCGCGTTTCGTCCCCGTCCCCCCCCCCCCGAAACCAACCTGCTGCTGCCTGGACGACGCTCTCTGCTGCTGAGCTGCTTTACGGGAAGGGAGGGGAGGGGAGGGAGGGAGGCGGGGGGGGTATTCACAGAGTGTCACAAGCACCCCCCCGGGGGACCTGGTGGTTGGGACCGCACACGGAAAAAATCCATTTAACTCCTGACACCTGATTCACACCAGCAGCCTGCAGCGATTAATTTCTAATCGCACTATTCCATGAATGACGGGTCAAGGTCAAGGTCAGGGCCCAATTATTCACAAAAGCAAGGAAGAGCTGGAACTGATTCTCTGTATAACCCCCCCAAAATAAATTGGCAGCCTCCAAAAAAAGAAAAGGTTAGAAGAGAAAGCAAAGAGATTTAAAAAAAACAAGGATTCTCAATTTCTCAGTTTTATAAAATGCCTAAAAGGTGATCGGTGTTAAAATATTCAATACGTGCACGGATAAAAGCACTGACAGAGTCAGTCAATCTCCGATTTAACCCTAAGATAAAGAAAATCACACACGTATAGGAAGTGAGGGACGCGGCGAGGGCAGTATTTATATCAGCCCAGATGACGTCTTTTATACGTTGTCATTACCCTAAACAAACATTAAAATCAATAGACTTGGCTGGCACAATTAAATTACAGGCAGCGCCCCCTCAAAAAGAGCCAGTGCCAACCCAGCACTGCCAGGGACGTTGTGCATGCATAAAGCAGCATGAGGCAGCCTCGTAAAGGAGCTGAGTGGTGATTCAGAGAGAGAGCTGTGCTGCTCATCAAGCCCAGTACAGCCACAGTGTGCCCTCCCTCCGCCCGGCAGCACACAGACAGGGGAAAGATCACTGCATGCCTGTCTCTGGCATATACATCAGGGCTATATAGGCAACCGTATAGGCACGGGGACTCAGGCATGATGCTGTAGGTGTGAGTGGTTTTCTTTTCAAATTCAATATTCAAAACAAGATTACCGTAGTATAATTAAGGCCACTCACATCTACAAATTACATCCTGCACATAATTCTACATTCATTCAAACTGATAATTCTGACTGGTTTATTGCTCTGACTGGGTTATTGAGTCTAATGACAGTACAGTACAGTACAGTACAGTACAGTACAGTACAGTACAGTACAGTACAGTACAGGTTATAAAGGTTGATATGTATATCTTATGGACGTATCAATTGGAAATATTATATTTTGATGTGGTGTCATAATTAAACGTAAATGTTTCTGGCACACTGACTGACTGTCAAACAATGAAACAAATGAAAACATGAGTCTTGATGTGTCAAGAAGGTTGCCGACCCCTGCTATACATTTTAGGTAAGGTAACGGGCCATGCGGTTGCTCAATCTTTAATTAAATCCAAATGGTGTAAAACTTTGTTATCATTATCTGCGGCACTTCCATGGAGCTGTCTTGTTTCTGTCTATCTCAAGTGGTGTGAAGTGTGTATGCTTATATATATATATAGTACACGCATTCTTCAGGCAACAGCAATCTCTGCTCTTCCGCTTTGTCTCGACTGGTCGCAAAAACAAAACACAACTAGCAGTCAAAAAACTAAGCTAAATGGACAACACCCCTCCACATTCTGTTGTTGACAATAGCGATTATATCATCTGTAATGTATTACAAATTGTTAATGCAACAATCCTTTTAATATACAACTAAAAGTATATATAAGTTGGGTCCAGTCTGTGAGCTCTGGTGTTAGGTGAGCTCTTCCAGTGTCTCAGTATCATCCTGGCTGCAGTGATAAGACCTGCATGTTGTGCCTTGGTGGTGCAGCCGGGAACCATTGAACGTTCCTCAACCTTGCGTCTCTGCTTATTGCTGCGCCTCCGCCTCTCGCTGCGCTGGGATGACTGTGCTGCTGGTCGCTCTTCTCCACAGACCACCAGACCCCGCTTTGACCCCCATGACGTGAGCCAAATACCGCTGCTGGTGTGAATTCAGCGTAGGAATATAATAGGATTTTTTAAACGGTGCATGTAGCATTATATGTGGAACTATACTCTGCGCCGGTCCCCCAGTCCTCCTCCTCCTCTTGACTGGCAGGCCAGTTGGTAACATCAGGAGGGGCGCTTGTAATACTTTGAATATTTGGTTTAGCTCTCGATACAGAATTCACCCCTCGAGGGCTTTCTGTGTGCTGCTGCTGCCGGTGTCCCATACATAGTCCTGTGTGATCTGTCTATAGCTGTATATCTCTGTCTGTCTGGGAGATCATAAAAGATTTACACAAATAAGTCCAAATAAGATGGAACGCCATCATGCCAGGGGGTGGAGGTATGTTCTGTCTAAATTGAACTGAAGTCAGTATTGCACTGAGACATCATGGGCTCATTAGAAGATAATTGCCATGTGAGATTCCCAGTAGAGATGAGCATGACGTAAACCGAGAGTGAGACACGCCGTTCTTCTTAATTCTTGGAACCATTTTGAGCTAGATTCATTATTTGTGGTATGACAGTGTCGCATCATGATATAGCCGGATATAGCCGACCTATAAGCTCACAATGCACTGCAGATCACGGACGGCGCAGCGCGTTGTGAGCTCTTATAGGCCTGCTATTTTCAGCACGTGACACCCGTCATATAGGACCGAGCATTGATGTGAGCATTAGGAACGTCTGAATTGCCCTTCGGGGGAAACGCTGAGAGAACATCTTAAAGAGTTTGAGGTGGGGTTAGAGAGGGGTTGGAAGGGGCCACGGGATGTTTACCATTTCAGATGGATGAATCGATTAGTGGACCAAAGTGAATAGAGCTCCTGAGTGCGCTAGCCTGTAAAACCCTAAATGGATCTCATAACATCATCTGCTTATCAGCGGTGAATGGTCCTACAGTATATAACTCCTGCTCTGCTTTTATTGTGTGTTTCAAAGAAAAAACATATGGCATCCTAACAGACTGTATCATTGACATATTAAAATCAAACTCGTTTAACAATTTATTTGGTTTGCGGCCTAATTTTCCATGATTTGCTTTTATTTAATGAGCAGTCATTGCTTCTTTTCAACTTTTTGGTTTTCAATTGCGGGAAGCAGCAAGGACTTTTGACATGTCACAGCTCTGTATACAGTACGGGTGACATTGTTGTCGAGGTAAGTCACAGGTTTTGAACCACAGAGCAGCTTCTCTTCCAGACTACATTGTAGTCTACATTGTAGTCTCTCTGCCCACTGTGAAACACACTGTACTTATAGTGCCCTCTAGTGTCTTCTGCGTGCCACAACAACAACACAGAGGATCAGGGGAGAAGCAATGGGGTACCTCCATCCCTGTCTGTCACACAATGCCACTCACCTCTGACCCTCCATCTCTACTTCTTCATCCACCTGTCATATCTGTTGTCTCCTTCCTATTCTGCCTTCAATGCTTGAGCACTAGACTAGCGAGTTGGACTTTTGGCCAACTCGCCGTTTGCCATTTCTCATTCGTTCAACCCATTCTAGCTGAAATGGTAAACTTCACCAAATGAGAAAAGAGTGGTGGGGGTTTATTGGTTAAATGTAGCCATTCTTTGACTATTTTTGATGATATTGTTAACCGCAATTATGCACTGGTTTGTGCCTAGATTTTGAACAACTTGGTTTAAAACATTTCGAGTTAAAAATTGTTCGAAAAGGATTTGCACAAAGTGGAACAAATAAAATAAATTACACTTCTTCTCTTAGCCTCCACGTCTCACATACCGTAGTCTGTCCTCTTTTCGTCAAATGGTGAAGTTTGCCAAAGGAAATAGTTGTTGAATTCAGTTGATATAACGAATATCCCATGTCTATGTATGTCTACTATTTTATGTGTGCCGTCAAATGACCAAGTTATGCTTCCTTTACATTTCTGATGATGACGTATGTGTCTTCTCTTTGTCTCTCCTTCCTGCCCCGCGCCATTTCTCTACTCTGTCCCCCCGTACCCCAAAACACACGTGAAGCTTTCTCTCAAGCTGGTAAGCATGACCGTTTAACCGCACGACTGAAGCGGCATGACGTTCGCATGCATGTCACGCCCCTCGTTCCCAGTTTAACACATGGTTCATAACGTTTTTTTTGTGTGTGTGGCTTTTTTTTCTTCCAATTATGTTATTAATGTATTCTCCTGTTGCCGTAAGGATGGATTTCAGACCCATGTTGTTGTTGTTGTTGTTGTTTTCATTTGTGCTATTTTATTTTACGTTTGTGTTTCTGTGTTGTGGTGTTGTCTTGTTGTCTCTCCCCCCCCCCCCCAACCTGTGGTCTCTAAATGCAGATCACACTCAATTCCCACGTCCGGAATCTCATTGAGGTGATCAGAGTTATTCTATGTCATATCTGTCCGTCTCTTCTTCTTCTCCTCGCTGTCTTCTACAGTAGTGCAGTTATATCTTCTTCTTTTCATTATCTCTGTGTTTGTTCTGGTCGTTCAAATCGTAGCGTAAATGTGCTGTGAATCGTCTGTATCCGGTGATCACTAATGTTCTTTCCAAAGTGCATGCTGAAATCTGTAGATCATGAGGTTTTAACCCATTTTGGTGTTTCAAGCATTCTGTTATACTTTAGCTATTGAAAAATAGCAGACCTACAAGCTCATAGCGCGCCACCGAGTGGCGCGCTATGAATTTGTAGGTCTGGTATTTTTGAAAAATCGTAAAAATGCGGCACAAATCTTTGAATAGGTATATATTCTTTCAGAGCGAACTTTTTTTTTATTTCGACGTCAGGCCTAAATGGGTTAATACCGTATCTCTAGTACTAGTGTTTTCCTCTTTCAGTGACACCGATGAATATATCAAATGAAATCAGTCTAAACCTGCTAATGACAATAAGCCTGCAAGGAACAGAAAATTATTAATATTTTTTTCATAATAGACAGTCATATCAATCATTTTCATTCATTACCAAGTTAGCTATAATGAAAAGAATAAGTTGACCATACTCGCCAGTAGTTTTAGTTAAAGGGGTTGTGACATTAAAAAAAAGTTTTTTGTAATTTTTCTAATTGCACCCAAAAAACCTGAACTTTTAACATTCAGTAGATTTTCTGTGGTCTGGGGTTTTCTGGCTCAAACAAGTGCTCTGATTTTCCTGCTGACTGTGATGTCACAGTCAGCAAATCCCATATATGACATAGGAATCTGCCAGCAGATGTCACTGTTTTCACTGCAGCTCAAAAGGCTTCACAGACACAGAAAAAATCCCACACCACAGAAAATCTACTGAATGTTCAAAGTTCAGGTTTCTTTTTGGTGTAATTGAGGTCATGGAACATAAAAGAAAATAAATGAAAGTTAATGTCACGAAACCTTTAAAGGACCACATCAACCATTTTCAACCTATCTTCATATCTCACTAATGTCCTCACTGTGAGAACATTTCATTCTGTCTACTCACTCTGTGTCTCAGTGAGAGGCTGTGGACAAAAATCGGTATCTGCAGATACTCAAAATCAAATGATGGGAATCGGATCAGGAGCAAATTATAAACCATGGTCGGGACACCCCTAGTCCACAGCCCACCGCAAAGCCAGTAGACAGAAGTGCTGCCGTCTTTCGATGAGACGACCCGATTATGAAGATAAGGTTGAAAACAGCCGAAGTGCTCCTTTATTTAACTCATTATTGATCAGTCTGATGATGTTAAAAATGAAATATGTAACGTTTACATAATGTCATTTGTTTATGACGTATAATAATCAGTGTCTGATATGGTGTCACCATGTATTTATCATTATCACGTAGCATGTCATTGCGACAGTAAGTGAGCATGTGTCACTCACTGCATGACGAGTGATGAGCTATCTGTTATACGTTGCATGAAGTGATGCATGCTGGGACACGGTGAACGGGGTAAGGTCACCATGGTTACCTGTATGTGACCCCTGACCTCAAGGGCTCTATTTTCGTTCCATGCTAAACCCCTAATCCCTAAACTACTTTGCCTTTTTTAACTATTTAAAAAAACATTTTTGAATAGTTCAACTAGCCAATCTACATCGACAAGTTGTGAGCTTGTTGTGAGGCTATTTAAACTATTCAAAAATGTTTTTCAAAATAGTAAAAAAGGCAAAGTAGTTTAGGGATAAGGATAAGGGGTTTAGTGGTGATGAAAATGGAGCCCCAAGTCTATAGAATCTAAAGCTGTGGTTCCCAAACTGTGGGTATATTAGATTATATATATTAATAGAGACGTCACCGGATTTCTCCTCCCATCCACTTGCTCAAAAGCGCATGAGGCCAAATCGTGAACACGCTGGCCGTTGACTATCATTGCGCCATTTGCGCGCGTTCACGTATGAAACATGGCGTTCACGTGTCATTGTCCCAATAACATGAACGTGCTCAATGATAGTCAACGGCCCAGCGCTGGCTCGAGCTGCAATACCAGATTCGGCCACTATGTCCATTTTGCCTCATGTTTTCCTCTCGGTGACGTCTCTATAATATTTATACTCTAAGGTCGAGGCACACTGGTGCGCCGGCCCGTGAGACAAGTCCTTACATTATTATTATTACTACTACTATTATTACTGTTCAAGTTTATAATATCGTTGCTGTCGGGCAGAAACCTAAATTATATATTTTTCCGTAAATGAACTTGATCATCAAAAGTATAGCAGATCCATAAGCCAAGTGCGAAACGTGGCGTCACGAAGCAACATGATTTGAGTCGATCTGCTATCTTAGCTATTTGTGGACATATGGGTCCCTATCTTGCGCCGCCCCTTACCCCTTATCCTTAAACTTATTTGCAGTTTTTTTACTATTTTGAAAAACATGTTAAAATTTCAAACTAGCCAGTCTACATGGACACGTTGTGAGCTTGTAGATCGGCTATTTGAAGGAAGGAAGGAAGGGCTGGCGTAACATAACCCTAACCCCATGATGTTTCCAATCCAGACAGAAACGGTATCCAAAATATTTTAGCCACCCTATTTTGGGCATGTCAATATAGGCACCCCCAAAATTGCCAATTTACAAACTCACAACATGTCATAATGGGATGTTTTGGGAGTTTGTAGATTGGGCATTTCGCTATTTTGGAAAAGTTTAACTTGTTTTTTGTTTGATTGATTGATGAGATCGATAGAGAGAGGCTACCACAGTTTGAAAACCACTGACCTGATCTGCAGTACAGCATATTGTTTGATTTCACTGTCAAATGAATCGTGGTGTCCTAACCTATCCAGTCCAAAGCACTACAGAGCTGTTTCAGAGCCAGTGTTAATTAAACTCATGTAACATTTTCTTCACTAATACTATTAGTGCAGTATACAGTACGTCACAAGAAATACATGTAACAGTTTAATTCCACGATAGCCTTTCGGGGGTTTTCAGTCAAAAAGAAATCCCAACAACCACCGTCTGACTCGCTGACATTCTTCAAAAGCATATTGTGAACCACATGGTACGAGGTTTGGTAGCTCAACAAAGATTTGGACAGAGATCTGAGCAGTATGACTCATCGTTTTAAGATGGATGGTTTCTCGTCAGGAAATATAATAGGCCCACGCTAGGCGTGCCAAGACCACTCGCACTCAGACAAGCTTCATTTTTTAAGCAGGCACAGTCATCCTATTAGAAAAACGGTTGGACAGCGAATACTGTATCCATTAACCATAATTGGAAATACTGCATGACAGGATGTATATGCAATATTTTGTCTATACATTTACTGAGAGTGCTGTGGTCCAGGCTTGGGGCTGAATAGGTTAGCAATTTCAATATACAGTAAAGTAGTAAACATATACAGTACAAGCCTCAGTAAGTGTGTGTGTTTGTGTGTTAGAGATGTGCTGCCCTATGCCCTTCAGTGTACTCTGAGATATGCACACACACACACACACACACACACACACACACACACACACACACAAAAGAAACCATAGAATACAAATCATTTAATAATGATTTGCAGAGTTTAACTACCTCAACCCAGTTGGTAAGTATACAGCATAGAGTTGAAGTGGTAAAAGAGTCGGGGAAATAGTGCACCTAAATTACACTACACTTCTACACGACATGTAGAACTTCATTTATCCGCTGTTACCTGATGTCGGATTTCTTTCTTTCTTTCTTTCTTTGGTCTCCTCTCAGGGTTCTGGACCAGAGGACTTCAGTCACCTGCCTCCAGAGCAGAGGAGAAAGAAGCTTCAGAGCAAGATAGATGAGCTGAACAAAGACACCCATAAGGAGACGGACGCCAGGTAAGATACCAGTACCAGTACCATCACATGACATGGTACCAGTACCATCACATGACATGGTACCAGTACCATCACATGACATGGTACCAGTACCAGTACCATCACATGACATGGTACCAGTACCAGTACCATCACATGACATGGTGTTGGACCTAATAAGACATCCATAAGGGTTAGCTACCAGTACCACACTACCATCACAGGACCATTATGTGTTCAGCATCTGAGTCACGGACCACCAATTGATGAGATATAGCCTCTCAGACCCAAAACGTAGAATATTTTGTTGTTGTTGAGGGCGGGGTTAGCAAAAGGGCCTTTTTGTGTGGAGTTTGCATGTCCCCCCCCTCCGTGTCCCCTAGGGTAGGTACCCTCACAAAAACATGCAGTAATCCTGGTCTCTAAACTAAACTCTCTAAACTACCCCCTCGCCAGCCGGGGCGCCTGATATGATGATAATTATGATGATATGATGGAGGGGAAAGGAACTAGCCGGAATAATGTGTTCCTTCCACGCGCTACGTCTGGCCAGGGAAACTCCCCCCTGTCAGGTGAAAAGAAGCAGCTTGGACTCCTCATGCATAGAAGGAAGCATGAGGTCAGTCCACTGCCCCCCCCAGGTTGGCAGAGGAAGTGTAGCGCCCAGGATTACATTAGATAATTGACACTGGGTTGCAAAATCGTGCGATAAAAATGTAGAGAAAAAACAACAACAAATCACAGACTTTTAATTCCCGGTCCTTTTCCCCTCCTATAGGGACGCCCTGGCCAAGATGAAAGACGTGTACGAGAAGAACCCCCAGATGGGAGACCCCGCCAGCGTGGACCCGCGGCTAGCGGAGGTCGGACAGAACATCGAGAAGCTCCAGTTTGAAGTGCAGAAGTTTGAAGTGAGTATATAACGTCACGTCACGTTGGCCCCACATCTGCATCTCATTTCTGCTGGATGTGTTTGTGTTGGCAGGGGAGTCCTGTTTGGCTTATCGGAGACAGTAAATAACGAGGACTTCAAAACAGCCGTCGTCCTCTGTCTCTCTATACTCCAGGGTGTTCCAAGGCATCTGGCTGCCCTTCCTTATTAGGAGAACGCTCACTGCCGCCGCAACGCATGTGCTGCGTTCTCCCTGTGAGCTGGGGCCAGCTGGGCTTTATAGGCAACAAAAAAAACCTGCAGGGAAAGAGGCAGTGGTGTGACATAACGAAGTGCAAGTACTTTGTTATAGTGTGCAAGTAGTTCTTATTTTTTATGTTTTTTTGTGGCTTTCGCCTTTATTTTATATATATTTTTATGGAGGGACAGACAGTAGCCTGACAGGAAATGGGGAGAGAGATGGGGGGGGGAAGACCAAGGGGCCAGTGAGGCACTCCAACGTTGAAGCGCTGGGCCCTAGTGGTAAGAGGAAGGACTGCAGTCGGACCCGTGGATTCATGACGAAACCCTGTGCAGCTGGGCTTTAACATTGAGCGCTCGGTTGCACTTCCGCATTGTGTGTTTATCAGGATCTGTTCTATACTTTACTTGAGTGTATTTAAAATGTCTACTACATTAACTTTAACCAGCTCATACAAGTCATATGGGGCGGCAGTGGCTCAGGAGTAGAGTGGCCGTTAGAGTGGCCAGAAGGGAAGCACAAGGTTCCCGGTTCGATCCCTGTGGGTTTCCCCCAGAGTTAGTGTCGAAGTGTCGTTGAGCAAGACTCTGAACCCCTGATTGC
This sequence comes from Protomyctophum bolini, assembly GCF_963924005.1. NCBI lineage: Eukaryota > Metazoa > Chordata > Actinopteri > Myctophiformes > Myctophidae > Protomyctophum > Protomyctophum bolini. The sequence goes on along the minus strand of NC_137883.1, from coordinate 23,412,405 downwards.
TCCCGATGTGCATGTTGCTGCCTTGCATGGTTTCCTCCGACATTGGTGTGTGAATGCGTGTGTGAAATGGGTGAATGTAATGCACAATCTATGTAAAGTGCTTTGGATAAAAGCTCTATATAAAATGCACCATTTATCATTTATACCAAAGGCTTTTAAAATGATACCCAATGCCTCCCTGCTTGGAACCTGGACTGGGGGCAAGTCTGGGGGCAAAATTCGACCGCTCGTTACTTGCTACAGCATAAAGTTAAACTAGGATCACAATATCGTATAAATCTCAGTCTCTACGATATTGGACAACTGAAAGGACTGTGCCGTATTCGTGAGAGAACACTTGGCTCCCTCCATGAGTTGAGGGTGACATAATTATCTCCCTGAAGATCACACAGCCGAACCGGCTTTTACATAGTCTTCATCTCTGGGAAACGATGATGTGGATGAACGTCATAATAGTAAGACTGCCAAAAAGCTACAACCTTAGTTGTTTAAGATGCACGTTTGTGTTTTGTATTTCAGGGCTGGTTAGCGGAGGTGGAAGGCAGGATGCCGTCTAAGAGCGACGCCCACCGGAGACAAAGTGGACTCTATGAGACGCAGAACAGCAACAGCACGACGCCCGTGGGCAATAACAACTGTGCCCAGGACAGAGAGAGGTATAGGATTAGGATATACACGCACGCACACATGCACGCACACACACACACACACACACACACACACACACACACACACACACACACACACACACACACACAATCGGTTAGTTCGATTAACTGTTGCATCCCTATTGTTTCTTTTCAGAAGATTACGCCATTATATTCCTAAATGTTGTTGTTTTTTTTAACACTGTTATGGTGTTTGTTTGTGTTTTGAGCAGCCCGGATGGCAGTTACACAGAGGAGCAGAGTTCGGAGACTCAGGTGAAAGTCAACGCCAACCCCGCCCTCCCTACCTCCAGCACGCCAGAGTTCGACGACGAGTTTGACGATGAAGAGACCCTACCCACCATTGGCACCTGTAAAGCCCTGTACCCGTTTGAAGGTAGGCCTAGAGACCCTACCCACCATTGGCACCTGTAAAGCCCTGTACCCGTTTGAAGGTAGGCCTAGAGACCCTACCCACCATGGGCACCTGTAAAGCCCTGTACCCGTTTGAAGGTAGGCCTAGAGACCCTACCCACCATGGGCACCTGTAAAGCCCTGTACCCGTTTGAAGGTAGGCCTAGAGACCCTACCCACCATGGGGACCTGTAAAGCCCTGTACCCGTTTGAAGGTAGGCCTAGAGACCCTACCCACCATGGGCACCTGTAAAGCCCTGTACCCGTTTGAAGGTAGGCCTAGAGACCCTACCCACCATGGGGACCTGTAAAGCCCTGTACCCGTTTGAAGGTAGGCCTAGAGACCCTACCCACCATGGGGACCTGTAAAGCCCTGTACCCGTTTGAAGGTAGGCCTAGAGACCCTACCCACCATGGGGACCTGTAAAGCCCTGTACCCGTTTGACGGTAGGCCTAGAGACCCTACCCACCATGGGCACCTGTAAAGCCCTGTACCCGTTTGAAGGTAGGCCTAGAGACCCTACCCACCATTGGCACCTGTAAAGCCCTGTACCCTTTTGAAGGTAGGCCTAGCCAGTGTTTTTTTTGTCGACTAAGACGAAAAATGTTCGTCGACTACCTTTTTTCACGGACAAAAGCTGAATGGAAACTAAATTTAAACTAAGCTATGATGACTAAAACTAAGACTAAATATATTATTATATAGGACAATTTCGTCAACAAAAAAAAACTAGACTGAAATGTTAGGAAGGGACTAGTGGACAAGAGATCCAGTACGAGATCAAGTACGAGATCAAGTCCTTTTACACTTGGTTGCATGCTGAAAATAGCAGATCTACAAGCTCACAACGCGTCGCACTCTCCTTCTTTGCCTCCAGGTAAAAATGAAGGCACCATCTCCGTGACGGAGGGCGAGCTGCTGTACGTCATCGAGGAGGACAAAGGAGACGGCTGGACGCGAGTCCGCCGGAACGAGGACGAGGAGGGATACGTCCCCTCGTCCTACGTCGAAGTCTTTTTGGAAACCAACGCCAAAGGTGCTATGACATACATTTAACTCCCAAACATTCTTTGTTCCTTAGATTATTTTCTTCTTTTACCTGTGAGTCAGAAAATGGATCCTTCTCTTTCCTGGACGTGATTTCCGATAAGAGAATGCGATCACAGAATTCCCCGACTTCTTCCTGTCTTGTCATCGACAACGATGGACCAATCCCATCTGTCCATTGGGCCTGTACGAAAGGCAGTTGGATTAGGTGGGGTTAGTTGCAGCTGGAGTTTAATATTAGTATCCTGAATTTGCATTGCTGTTACAACAGAGGTGCCCAAGCTTGTTAGCTCGTCGAGACCCCAAAGACAATTTCTGTTTCCTTTCCGGTATCCAAATATGAGTTCATCAACCTATAGGCTCCATTTCAAAAGCTGTGAAAATGTACGAATCTACATAACAAGCTCACAACGTGACGCACCCTGCAGCGACATGGTGAGTTTGCAGATGTGCTATTTTCGCTATTTCTTAGGAAACGTTAAAAAAAAATGGGTGTGTTTTAAACCACTGTATTACAACATTTGGCGATGTCCCAGAAAACACTAGCCTCGGTCGCAGGCGTACACTTATCTGTGAAAAGAAAAGCCTGGTCACAACGTAAGGCAGAAAAGCTATCGGCGGATGTATCCTCCGGAAACAGCCGTCAAATGTATTTCCCCCGGATACGATATTTTCCCGACCAATCACAACAGTTTTCATTCGCGGAGAATGAAAACTGATTTGTAAAGCATCAACGTAATTTCCTTGGGCAATACTTCCGCTGATAGTCTTTTCAGCGTATAGGTCTTGCCCAGGGTGAGAAAACACTGAGACGAGCCTGCTGTCCGCTAAGTGAGAAGAAGAACTGATAATGGACCTTTTTATCTGGAGAATATAAGTCATATGCACTGCAGTGTCACCTAGTGGTCACAGAAGATAAGACAAGGCATAGTGTAGTTTAACCTTAATGCTCGCCCACTGACAGCTGTAAATATTAGATACACATTTTCAGCGGGAGTTTTGTCTCCGATTTCTACGCAGAGCCTGACATGTTAGGTCAGTGGAACGTGGCTTATTGTTTGTATGGTCCACGACGTCTTATGAGCCACTGAATTCACTCATTGTATGAATAATTATGCTGAAACGATCAAGTCACTGATCAAATCAACGATCGATCGACAATAATGTGTTTCCCTTGTTTGCTGTACCTAATAGGAAAGCATGCCTGTTGTGCAATGTGAAATCGTGCAAACAGAAAAAGTAATTTGAATATTATGTAATATACGGTATATATATATATATACATTATGAAAAAAATATTTTTGTAGGCTATAAAAAAAAAGACTGCTCCCACTCATAAGTAGTGTTGCATGCTACAGTATAGCTCAGTATTAGTGCTGGTAGACATTAACAATTTATTGTTACGTTGTTTTTTACCCTTACTTAATGGTTAGTCTCTTGAAATAATGGATACAGAAAATGTCATGTAATGAATGGGCCAGCTAAACAAAAGTCTTTCTTTTTTGCAACTAAAGCCATTGCATTTGGTAATGCTAGTGTTGGGCTGTGTTTCTGCAGGCCCATAAAGGAATACAGGAGTGAGAATTAGCTGTACTAAAACTCCCATGGTGAGATGATCAGGTTTATTCTGACATGCAGGACATGCTCATCATGATGTCTGAGGCTCTATTGTGGTGTCCTGCATGTGTGGTGGAGGGCTGCCTCTGTGTGCGTGTGCGTGTGCGTGTGCGTGTGCGTGTGTGTGCGTGCGTGCGTGTGTGTGTGTGTGTGTGTGTGTGTGTGTGTGTGTGTGTGTGTGTGTGTTTGAAAGCATGATCTGTGTGGAACGCGCTTTATGGTCTTATTGAGTTCGGCGACATTCCTTACCATTTAAAATGTCTGCAATGTTACAGCGTGATTTAGGGGCTGTGTCCACCAAGGCCTTTCTCTCCCCCAGCTGATAAAACGCCAAGAAGGCGCTCACCTGAAAAACACTTCCAAAAATATATTTCAGTTCTCAGCAAAGCAAAGCAAATAAAAGTATCGGGACCAGCACGCCTCCATGCTGGATTACCGGCCTAGGTGCCGCGGCCCAGGCCAGGAAAATGAATCTTGTTGGACATGCTACCCTTAATACTTTGTTGCACTACAACATTGCAATGCCTAAAATAGCAGATATACAGGCTCGGGGTCGCGGACGCGACAGATTGTGAGCTGTAGGTCTGCTTATTTTTAGGCGTACACCATCATCTGGCGATGGAACATAAATTAGGCATATATCTCTCCTGATTTATTTTTGAGGAGTTGTTTGATTTCGACGTGTATATAGGCTGAGATCTGTCAAACTGTTTTCACATTACAAAACTGCTCATTTTGCTTTCTGCCACAGCTCATGGTTCAAGTTGGAAATATCATTTTCATTTCACCATTTCACACTGAGCACTATAACTATAGAACTATACTGTATACAACAATAAGCTAATAGTTTAAAAAAAATCGTTCTAAGTCAAGCGGATGGCAGAGTTCACACCACAGTTATAACAAACACAATGTAGTGCTCAGTGTGAGCGGCCCCTTTGTGGAGGATGTGCCGCGCGCATGCTAGCCCATTTTGTGATAACATGTGCTTAATCAGCATGTCGTGACAGGTTCAACTGGGTTGTCGTTTATAACGTGCATTTCATGCCAGACCATAAACCAGAGCAGAATATGCCGAATTGATTAACCCATTTTTGACTATTGAAAAATAGCAGATCTATAGGTCTGCTATTTTTTTTTAAATCGTGAAAATATTTATTTAGAAGATTATTTTTAAATTTTGAGGTCAGGCCTAAATGGGTTAAATTGATTGATTTTTTTTTTGCTCATGGTACAATAACTGCTAAACAAAACAATATTGTCAGTTTTCACCTAGTTGTGAACAGATTACGTGTACCTCGCTGATACCATGGCATCATTCATCCAAAAATACTTTAACCACTGAAACCTTACTTTGTTGACGGGAGTGACGCAAGGGTCTATATTCATTTTATTTTCCCCCCACCAAATCTACAGTATTTGCCGGAATTAGCCGCTCTACAAGCTCAAATCGTGCCACGCTGTGAGCTTGCAGTTCTGCTAATGTTCGCCCCCTGAACAGCGGGGCGCGCTAAAGGGTTCACGTGGTTAACGCAATGCAATGAAACTGCTTTTCGTCCTTCATTTCTATATATCTGTCTGAATAGCTTTTGGGTTGCTGTGATTTTAAACTTGATTTCCTATATCTAACTTTTTTTTTCTTTTTGTCATTCTTTTTTTTTCTTTGTTTTTCTTTTCCCTTTTCTGATTTGCAGATTCCTTAAAAGAGTGAGGCTGGATGAGGACTGGCAGGGCAAGCAGCCTCTGGGAGAACCCGCCGTGCTAAAGTCAGAGAGACAAAGTGAACCATGAACACATTGATTAAAGCATCTCTCAATTTACAAACGATTTACAAACATCGACATAGTATTACGCTTCTCCTGTAAACGTCGCTGGCATGAAGTGACGATGAAAGAAATTCCCTCCAAATTTTGTTTTAGCACCGATAACCTTTCCGTACTCATAACACGTGTACAACAACAATCACACGCACCACAAACAATATAGATTTTTTGTCTACGTTGTCTCATGCAAAGCTTGGCATCTCGATGCAACCTGACTCCGCTTGGGCTACCGTGTGTTGGCTCTCTGTCTGTCTGTCTGTCTGTCTCGCTCTCTCTCTCGCTCTGAGAACCTACCGTGTGTTGGCTCTCTGTCTGTCTGTCTGTCTCGCTCTGAGAACCTCTGCCCTTTACCGCTTCTCTCTCTCCTCACCTTTTTCCCCAACAACACACTCATGCACATGGAGTAGGCAGGGTGGGGTCAGACATTACAATCAGGACGTTGGGACCGACTGGAGACAGACCTGAATAACTCTGTTCAAATATAACCAGGCGGTTGTGGGTTTTTGGTCTGTTGGATCAGTGATTCGAAACCTTTATTCATTTCAAGGACCCCCAGTTAGATTTGCATTAGGCCACGGACCCCCATTTGATACCACTGTTTGTCGCTGGGACCCCCAATCTACGCTGTCAAATCTGCCAGTGGGAATTTAACTGTTACGAACTGAACCAGTTCTAGAACCAGAGTTATAGACCTGTAAAGGTCTGTTCGGTCACGGACGCAGACTACTGGTCACTGATTAAATGGCACTGCTGACCCATCTAGGAGTGGAATCAAAACTGCAATCCATAACGTTCTTGTCCTACGTGGGGATTTGATCCCAGGCAGCACCGAGCGAGCAAGTTGCCGTTTGCCGTTTGATTGAGCCGACTCAGCGCCATTGGAGTTGTGACCCGATAAGGACAGAATAGTGAATCATGTTCTGGCGAGAGCATTTGCTCCGACTGCCACTCAAAGTAGCTATTGGCCAATCACAGCGTGTCCTTGCACAAGTTGTGTAGGGTTTCGAATAACGCTGCTGAGCTAATAATGCTTCATGCGGTACCTCTTGAGTAAAAACCACTAAAATGCAACTTACAGATTCTTATCCAGAGAGCGACTTACAAGTATGAGATCCAAATAGGTAGAGTAAGTGTGAACTCTAGTCCAACAAACAAGGTAAATGGTCACATAAGTAGAGTGTAAAGAGAACAATCTAGTGCCTCAAAGAAAGTAGGATACAATGAACCTAAACAATATGTTAAAATAAAATAAAATAAACATTCTGTGGTAAAAAAAAAATGGATATCTGCATAGTAAACTAGCCTTTGTCAAAAAGAACTAAACAAAAAAAGGTAACAACAAAAGAGTCTGAAGAGGTGCAGTCTTCAGTCGAGAGATTGGGAGCAAGTCTGCAGTTCTGACTGCAAGAGGGCGTTTATACCACAGTTTGGGAGAGAAGAGTCCAGGACGCGTGGAGCGTTGTCCAGGGAAGCCTCGGACAGTGTTCCTACAGTATGTTAGCTGGTCTAAGAGAGCTGGATGGCTTGTAGGTTTTGATCATGCCTTGAAGGTTTGGTGGGGGGGGGGGGGGGGTAGAAGAACAGGCAGGCCAAGTACAACCACCGCAGTTGTGTTAGTTATATTAGTTATAACATACCGTTTCCATACAGTATGTTATAACATACCGTTCCATACAGGTTGGTCAGTTATATTGATAGTTATAACGTACCGTTCCATATTGTTAGTTATAACATACCATTCCATACAGGTTGGTCAGAATAACATTTTATTCACGTTAAAGGAAGTTATGGATTGCAGCTTTTAAGGCGACCTACCATTCATTCCACTCACAAACATAGCTCTATAATCACCAGGTTTTGTTTCGTGTGCGTGCGTGTGTGCTGTGCTCTGCTGTGCGTGCGTGCAACTCGGTGAGGATCTTGGTATTGTGTGTTTCACTGACTGAATCATGCCGTGCATATTTTCCACATCGACCACAACAACTCCCCCTGACTTTGGAGTCCATCCATTCCATACTGGGACTGGTATCCGGTCTCATAGTGACTGGTCTGGGACAGTGTTGTTTTTGGCCGTTTTTCTTTTCACTCGCTAAAAATAGCGGATCTACAAGCCCATAACGCGTCGCAGCGCAACGCGTTGTGAGCTTGGAGATCTGCTATTTTCAGCATGCAACTAATTTTAAAATGACTTATACTGGATCTCTTGTCCACTAGTCCCTTCCCAACATTTTAGTCTAGTTTTTATTTGTTGACGAAATTGTCAATACTGTATATATAGTCGACGAAATCAACACTGGTCTGGTCTGGGAGGAGCAGGAACACTTTAGAACACGTCTGAGGTCATTCGAGCTTTTGTGTTGCACTCCAGACAGTTTCTAAGTTGCTCGATTCAATATTTAGATATTTAATATTCATTCGATCGGACACGAAAACCCTCATTCACTATTTTATTGTGCTAATATTATGGGTTATAATGTTGCATCCAGGAGTCCCATCCATGCATGAAGTCTATGCATGAGATATTGAATCAAAACTGTCCGGGGTGCGCAACAAAACGTTAACACGGCCCTAGAAGTGTTTCACGGTGTATTAACCCCCCTTTACACTCCATCATCTTACGACGGCGTCAGCTTGTAAGGTCAGCTCATTTCCGGGCAAGCGATACCGCCGTGTATAACGACGTATGCATCAAACTTCATCGTCACTCTCACCGGTGTCACCTTCCTCTCGGACTCACACACACCTCATGCATCTCCTTTCCTAAGCGCTTTGTCAGTTTGTCACCTTCTGGTGTCACCTTCCTCTCTGGGACTCTCACACACCTCACGCATCATCTCCTTTCCTAACCACAATCTCTCTCCCCTCTAGCGTCTTGTTGTTGTATTATGATGGGCTGCTTTGAGCACTGTACAGCGGCAGTGTGGTCGTTTCCAAATTCTGCATGCTTGCCCTGTCTCCTCCTCCACCCCTCTGCTGTCGGCCCAGGGTGGTCGTGGCTGACTTACAGTGCCGCGTTGCCACCGACGACCGGCCTTTCTGATTCAGTTAACCCCCCCCCCCCTCATTTGCCTGGTCACTCACCTTCTTAATTAACCTGATACGCCACCTTCCTGGTTCCGTGCCTGTGGTTGATTTTTATTATTTTCAAAGAAAGCTCTTATTGTGTCATTATAACAGTGAGTAAGTCATGCCCTCCCAGTATTACCCAGCTTAAAGCTGCAATCCGTAATGTTTAGGTCCGGGTCCTGGGACTCGAAACCCATCCGGACCAACATTTCTACAGTTGCGTTAAGCCTCGCGTAGCGATGCTAATATCACTGCGTGGATATTTAGTCTCGTCCCTCTCAGTGTTAGATTTTCTCTCGCAATGTCCCGCCCCCATATTTTAATACTGGGCCCTGGTTGGTTATAGCCTGGTTCCAGACGAATCTGGTTGGCTCGTCACCACTTCGGCCGTGAAGTCCTCCCACTATTGAGAGGGGCCAGACTTGGGCAGATGAAAGGCTGGCTACACGAGGCTAGAGACCATCTACAACAACCACTATTGGACATGTGCTAGAGAATGTCTGGAACACAGTCAACAACGTTTTATTCACTAAAATAAGTTATGGATTGCAGCTTTAATCTCGTTACTCTTAACTAAGCAAATTGACGTTAGAGGTCCGACAATGTCTTTTTCTCTCTCTCTCAATTGTGCTGTGATTGGACGGGACTCGGGAGGGTTATGAATGTGTCAGGCTGTGATCATCACACAGTGACACAGTGTGGTTGTGATAATGTCAGACTCAGCAGTGTCCGACTCCCGTTTGTGTTGAAAAGCAGACGGTTTGGGATAGTTTACAGTTATCAATTATCACAGGTGTGTCAAATGTCTCCGTAATGCCCCCTTAACCCCCCCCCCCCCCCCCCCCCACGCGCTCGCTCGCTTCTATCCGATGCTTTAGTATGGTCTGTTTACTGCTGTCTACCGACACTGTATGTGAAAAATATGCCGTGATTCACTCCCACGCAATGTCACGTGACTGAAATAATTAAGCGAGGCACAGTTCTCAATTTTGGGCCTTAAAACCACTTAAACCCTATTATACTTTGTTGAGCGGAGTGACTATAGGCTGGTACGCTCGCTCCTTTTTTTCCCCCCGGCGTCTACAACAAAGCTCTTTGACGAAAATGGCCACTCTACGAGTCCACGGCGTGTGGCGTACAGTAGCTCGTACGTCTGAGCGTGTGTTTTCTTCGTCAAATGTTTGCTAGGGTTCTAGTTTTTATGTTACCACTGCAATTGAAAAACAATGCTGATGTCATCTGTGGTACCAAAAAAAAGGATTTTAGACGTGATTTTTCAGCTTTGTTTGGGGGCAAAGAGAGATTCTGTCGAGACTGCAGATACTATTATGTCCACTGTTTCCCTATCTCAAAAGGCACATAAGGTTAACATTTGTATTTCATTTTTTGATGACATTTGGGTCGAAGAAATGTTTCGCTTTTTAAGTTTTAGTGTAGTTTTTAAGCTGGAAAAAAACATTTGCACCTGTTTTTTTTGTTTCTTTTTTTTAATACCAGCAACTTGATCTGCCTATCCTATGTTGGACTGAAATCCCTTAACTGCAAATATGTGTAATAAATATTTTTCTGTTTTGTTTTGATTTAAAAAAGAAATTAAGCCGTTCTCGTCTCCGTAAGTATTTTAATACATTTATTTTTAAATGTAGGCTATAGGACTGAATACTGATCGACATTAAAGTGTCAAATCTGGAATAAACAGTGAATCGGTTGGTCTCTGTGGTTAACATGGGTGCAACGACTAAATGCAAACACCTGCTTCCTAATTCCGGCAGGGAATCAAGTCCGAGAGCCCCAATTTGAGCTTTTTTCGCCCCTTCCACCCTTATCCTTATCTGTGAATACATATGAAAAAAGAAAAGCCACTTATTGTGTCAATAATAATAATACAAAATCGAATATTCGTAAGAGTCGAATCATTTCAAAGTTGGTGAGATGGATCGGAGAACATTTAGGTGAAGCACACATACCGAGTATATATGTAAGAGCGGTGACTTTATGCAGTAAAAATGCACCATTTGTAACTCTGGGAGTGTACGAATGTGACCAAATGGGTCCATTTGGTCACATTCGTACACTCCTCAGAGTTTAAATTAACTCGCAAATCTTGACAGTGTACAGACAGCCACGTCTACCAATGTTTAGCCAGTTCACCGGAGAATGAGGCTTTATCTGTACAGAAGAAATGGCTTATTGGAATTAGAGAAAATATATGAATATATAAATACATTTTAAACTAAGAAAAAAAAGAAAAACATCTATTTTAACTATTGAAGTTATACTGTTACCTTTTCTGCTTTGCTAAGTAAAGACTTGTTTTTTTTTTCTGTCTCTTTTTATTTTGTTTTTGTAAAGTCTACCAAATGGTGTGTTTTTGCACTTTTCGTTTTGTGTTCCATTTGGTAGCCAATGCTTGTGTTTTTTGGAGCACTGAATACTTTGTATTGTGTTAACTGTGCCAATTAAATATACTTGGTAAGCAGACAGTCGTGTGTTATGGTCATTTTCTTTCCATAAGATACACAAGAAATAGCCATAATCACACACTCGGGCACCTCCCTAGGGAGGTCCTCGAGGGAGGAGACCCCGGGGCAAACCGAGGCGCAGTTGGAGGAAATACATTTGACTCACTGGCCTTGGAACGTCTCGGAAATAATCCCCCAGGAAGAAGTCACTAATGTTGCTCTGGAGAAGGAAGTCTGGAGCACTCTGGTGGAGCTGTTGCCCCCCGCGACCCGACTACGGATAAGCGGTTGAAGATGGATGGATGGATGCGACACACCAGGCCTGGACTATCCACTTATGTTACAACGGGGGCGGGGGAGAGGGCAAGTAAAAACCTCCTTATTAGGGAAAAAAGAACACTAAAAACAGCAGTACAGAGATGGGGAGTCACTGAACAAACACTCAGACTCAGTATAGCAATGATTACCATCAGAACTTTTTGTTTTATGACTTAGGCCAGGGATACTCAAATAGATTTACCTGTGGGCCACATTACAAAAATGGCAAGGGGCCAGGGGCCAGTAGATAAAATTACGACATTAATGATACTTGATAACTTCTCTCTTTCAATTGCTTTATTTTCGCAAAATGTATCAAAGTACAATGTGCATGCACACAATATGTAAATAAATAAATGTGTTACATTTTCTTGCATAAACACAAAGAGCTGTTTCCATAACTGCACAAATTATTGCACATAACATGAGTAGCTGTTATAATAACATAATAACATAACATGAGTAGCTCTTTGCCTGCCTGCCTGCCTGCCTGCCTGTCTGTCTGTCTGACCATGAGTAGTTATTTGTCTGTCTGTCAATGAGTAGCTGTCTTACTGTCTGCCTGTCTATGAGTAGCTGTCTGCCTGCCTGTCTATGAGTAGCTGTCTGTCTGCCTGCCTGCCTGTCCAATTGTCCATGAGTAGCTGTCTGTCTGCCTGTCTGAGTAGCTGTCTGCCTGCCTGCCTAATTGTCCATGAGTAGCTGTCTGTCTGCCTGTCTATGAGTAGCTGTCTGCCTGCCTGCCTAATTGTCCATGAGTAGCTGTCTGTCTGCCTGTCTATGAGTAGCTGTCTGCCTTCCTGCCTGTCCAATTGTCCATGAGTAGCTGTCGGTCTGTCTATGAGTAGCTGTCTGCCTGCCTGCCCAATTGTCTATGAGTAGCTGTCTGCCTTCCTGCCTGCCTGTCCAATTGTCCATGAGTAGCTGTCTGTCTGTCTATGAGTAGCTGTCTGCCTTCCTGCCTGTCCAATTGTCCATGAGTAGCTGTCTGCCTGCCTGTCCAATTCTCCATGAGTAGCTGTCTGTCTGCCTGTCTATGAGTAGCTGTCTGACTGCCTGCCTGTCCAATTCTCCATGAGTAGCTGTCTGTCTGTCTGCCTGTCTATGAGTAGCTGTCTGCCTGTCTGCCAGCCAGCAAGTTGGTTAACAGAAAATAAATTGTTATGGCTGAGTAAAATAAAATACAATAAACACAATTTGCCTGAAAATAGATTACCCAGCTATGACCTTTTTCATGAAAAAAAATGAGTAGTGATTTATTTTCGTTCGAGTAATAGTACAACTCTAATAGTATTACTTATAATAATGTAATTAAAGATAACTTCATTCAGATTTATATCATATATGGTTGTAATGGGTGTTTTCACATGTCCCATTTCACGAGCTCAGACCAAGGAGAATCCTTTGCTCATTATGTGAACGCTCCAAAAGCACACAGACGCCTTTGAAGTGACCCGAACTCAGACCACGTCACGAGGAGGTCCGAGTTCTGTTCGTTTTAACATAAGCGTGAACAAAACGTGCTCCAGGTTTACATTTAAAAAAAGTATCAATATCACAATGTAGAAATACTCCGTCATAAGTAAAAGTCTGGAATTCAAAATTAACTTCAGTAAAGTATTGGTATCAATTCAAAATGTGCCTAAAAGTACCAAAACTAACCACCGAGTGGCACAATCGACAGTTGAGGACAGAGATTATAATTTAACCTTTTTTTAATTCAAGGACTCCCAGTTTGATATGCATTAGGCTCCAGATCCCCATTTGATGCAATAGTTATCTCTGGGACCCCAGTGAGTCAACGCCGTAAAATCTTCAGTGTTTAACTCTTGATCCAAATGGACGAAAGTAAAATAAGAAATGGGATTCATATAAAAGTGGACTGCAGGATAGAAGTAACATTGTTTGCCATCTAATCCTGTAAGTACGGTCAATACAATGGAGTGAATGGGAGTGAGCTTCTGCTCAATATCCAGACTTATCAGCCATGGTATATGCTTTGTTGAGCTGTCCGCCATGGACCCTGTTACAAACACTCCATTTTGACCCCCGGATGGTCCACAGACTGAGAAACAGTGACAAAGACACAATTCCCAATGGCAAACGTGTTTCTATTATACATCTTTATTTCTGTGTTTAAGGTTTAAAGCCTTAAGGCATCAATAAACATGGCTTGGATTTGCTTGGTTTATTACAAATAAACTTAATGACGAAATGTCACACATTAAATGTTATTTTGTTTTGAGTATCAGCTCCGTTACAGAAATATCTTCAACGGCAGTCAGCCTTCTAGATGCTTTTCAGATGATCCCGTCCTTGGATGCTCTATCCATGTTTTCTTAGTCCTGTCGGGCAGCTCAGGCCAAATGTACTACGGGTGGTAGTACAGTAACCAAGTACAGTCTGTATGGAAGAGTCCTTTTACACGAGCAGAACAGCATTGATGCAGCCGTCGTTCTCTGGGTTATTTGTACACTGGGCATATTTACCTGGGGAATAACAAAAAGAAAAAATACCTTTAAAGTTACACCATACTGTACCACTTATATGCATAGCACACCATAATAAAGTGCTTTACAGTGTACAGGATGAACTGTACTTCCATGCAGAGCCATGCACATGTTCGTTGTTTTTGAGGTGGCGCTTTCTTTCAGAAATTACGTCATGTGGCAGCCTAGAGTACTTTAAACAAACATTACCAAGCGCTCGGGCCTCACTTCGCATGAGTGTGATCACTTCGATGAGTATAATCAGTTCATCAGACATTAGTTCTTTGCAAACTACATTTGCCGCTTATTTGAATATTATAATAATAATAATAATATACTTTTTTCCCTGTAGACCAAATATCTTCAGACAATAGCCGATCACCAAGCTCAGGATGTGTGTGATATAGATTGACAACCCAGAATAGGGACGCTATGTTTCCAGAGAGATTAAAACCCCATTAACTGAAGACTCACCCCAGATGACCTTTCCTCCTTGTGTAACCAAGCCCAGCTCACTGACATTGACTTCAATAACAGTTCCCTTGGTGATGACTCCTAGGGACGTGTAGAGAGGAGATGACGGGTTCTTCTTCACTCCAAGGATGGGCAGGCAGAAAGTGGCTTTCAGCTCTGGATGGGTGACATGGGCCTTCTTAAAACGCAAGCCCTGGAGGAGATGGAAAAGAGAAAATAGTTAGTAAGGTATTTTTTTAAATAAACAAAACAGGAAAGCATCTGTCATTTTACATTTTTGTGTTGGCTATTAAAAGAATAGCAGACATACAAGCTCACTGCGCGTCACTTTGTGATGCGTTGCGAGCTTGTACATCTGCTATTTTTTAACATAATTTTGAAAAATGTTGAAAATGTGAGAACTACTGATTTAGAAGGCATTTGTAGAATCGGCCCCTGGTCTTACAGTAGTTTAGCCATCATTATCTATCAAGATAAGTGTATCTCTTCACAGTTTGGAGTGCAATAGTCGATTGTTCAGTGGACAAGTATACAATGCAGTTGGGTGATGAGGTGTTAAACATACACACAGAAACATGCAGTACACAATGTTTCATCTTCTTACCATGGGTCTGATGAAACGCTCATATTTAGGAGGCTTTCGAGTGAAGCCATCGCCAACAAAGGTGACTTTGGTGACCATTCTCTTCCAGGCTTTCTTTTGCCTCTTTCCTGTCTTGAGGACTTTGAGCACCTCCGTCTCTCCCTGGGCTCGCACCTTTGGCAGGGGTACCTCCCATTTACCCTTTACAGAAAGAAAGAAAAGACAATTAGTTTCATTTTTAGCACAGTATGTCCGTTTACTTTAGGGCTGACACTATCTGTAACGAAGGCTCTCACCATCTCCAAATATGGAGATATCCCACATATCTTACTAACTAACATTACAATCTCCATACTTGGCCCGGGCTGACCTAGAGCTTCATATATGGAAACTAAAAGAGTTGACATCCATGGCTATGGTGTCTATAGCCATGGTCCATGGCTATAGACGACTGGCATCGTCATCGTGACAAGCATCCAGCCAGCAGTATTTACTATGCTCCTCGAGAGAGACTCCAACGCCTTTCCGTACGAGACAGAATTACCGGACACCACTGCGGTAGGTCCTAACTCAAACAACCAGTTCTAATAATCACGTTTTTTTTTTTATACTATCATTTATTTTCTTATAGTTATAGACTAATTATAGTAGAGAATGTTCTATATTTGCAGTCCCAGTTTAAAACGCCAATTAGTAGACAGGCAGCACATAATATATAACTGGCCATTCAGAGTGCACCACCACAGTGCCTCGGATCCAAGGAGAATTTAAGTGAACTTACAGCCTTCTCTTTCCTCTTCTGCTTGATCATGTTGGAGAGGACCTTGGCACGGGTCTGTCCCTCTCTGTCCAACAGGTAGGCGGGCACGGCTCCCTCGGGGGTCTTGTCATCGTTCTTCTGCTTGGTCCTTCTCTGTTCGTGCATTTTGATGCTGCAGAAACATGTGAAAAGAACAAGTCGACGTGGTTTTAATTTTCTAAAGCGATGCTTAAATATTGTTTTGGCCACAGTTCAGAGTACGGTTAAATTCACTTATATGATTCTTCGGTCAAGGTGAGAAACAGCATGTTTAAGTTATCCATCAGGTTGGCTAATTTCGGCCGCCATGCAACGGAGAATAAATTGGGCATCGGACTGGTGTGTGTGTGTGTGTGTGTACTCACGTCTTCTTCATCTGGATCTTCTCAGAGTGCCTCTGCTTGTGGTAGAGCTTGGCCTTCAGTCCGATCATCTTCTTGGCTTTGTGCGAGCGCTCGTGAACCTCACGACTCTCCTTCTTCCTCTTCCTCTCATGGTGATCCAGGCGGTAGCCATGCCGCTTGCGGGCTAACTCAATGTGTTCGTTCTGAGGCTGCAGAGGACACACGAAAACACAAAAGCAAACGGATTGAGTTAGATTTCCTTTGAAATTGATCTAATTGAGTGTTAACTGAATTTATTCTATTGATCTAATTGAGTGTTAACTCAAATAGCTCAGATGCTTTCCCAGTTTTAATTAAATTAATTGCCAAGCAAGCAATAGATGTACAAGCTAGCAGTGCCGGCCTGTATCAACCAACTAGCCTGATCAGATCACAGCCATTCACAGGCCCATGTTACAGCTGTTGCATGCTCACAATGTTGACATTTAGATATCGATGACCTGGTGTACGAACTTAGCGCACAGCAGCTTCAAACACCTTAAGCTCTAGGACGATGAATGGACAAAACGATGTCTACAATGTCTGACTGATATATAACATTTTTGAAGTATAAAATGAAGTGAAGTTATTATTTTAGCATAACAATGTAACATCGTGCCTCTGTACTATTTGCAACTGTTAATAATCAATCTATTAATGTATGAATATGACCAGTCCAGCCCTACTTCCCATTATTAGCCATATTTACTTTAAATCATTATTTCGCAAATTTTCCAATAGAGCGTTCAGCTGATAAACACACATATAGCCAAACACCCAACTGATTATTTAAAATGTCAAACATAGCAGCACATTCAGATCTGTACCCAGCACTCTGCCACATGTAGCTAACGGCTGTTAGCACAATATGCTACCATGTTTTTTGCACGATCGACTTAAAAAAGTACGACGGAGCGAAATACAAAGTATAACTTCTTACCATGTCGGTGTCTTGTGTGTTAACAGTTACAGTGGCGGGGTTTCGGCTGTGATCTTTAGATGGATGTTGGGGTTTTTGGTGTTATTTGTGTTGAGTCTGTTGACGTTCAGGGAAAAGCTGTTATGTTCCCCGCTGGTTCCCCGAGCCGATATTTGAGAGGACGTACGTCATGCACAACACATGTCTACGTGTGCGTCCGTTGAGTGTCACCGGGTGGAAACCATGGTAACAAATCTACGCGGTCCCATCAGGACATTATACATATAATATAATAATATATCCACAATATTGGCTCAGATTAAACAACCATAAATCAGGCGGTCATTTAAAAAGATAATCTAATACCCCCGCCCCGTTGGTAGCATATAAATGTAACAGCCCTTTATTAAAAAAAAGAAAAACAGGAACCGCATGTAGGTGGATACATCTTTACAGGGATGTATTTGAGCGACGCATCGACGTTTTGAACTGAGGTTGCAGCTCAATGTGAGTGTTGTTAAATATTTGTGTCATTATTTATTATCACTTAAAATAACTTTAATATAAATGAATCTATTTAAACACTCATTAACTACATGAACGACTTGTTTGAGTGTGATCAATTATAAGTGTACTATTCATGGTAATCTTATGTAAATGCTGTGTGTTTTAGATCACTTCACCAATGTTGTGGATCAGCTGTCATATTTTAAGGACTGAGGTTTCATTTTACGATGCGACTTAAAGCCTGTGGGAGTTTTGGAGTCATGCTTTGGGTAAGATACTATTTGTGATTACATGATGCACTAACAGTCTATTTAAATAATATTCTCGTTCTAAAAATGGTTTCATTTATATTCACAGGGTAGGAGCTTAATATTTAGTCATGTGTGCAGATGGAGACTGAATCATCATGTACAAAGACAATACAGCTTTTTGCCAGGTATGTTTGCTTCAGTTGTAATGTATCAGTTTAGATTTGAATTAAAATGTCTGTTTTTCTGTAACAGCATATTATGTTTATGTTTAATCAGCTTTGAGCATCATCACAGGTTTAAAAAGACAGGTGTTGTTATTAGAAACACTGAATTATTTTGTGGCTATAAAACTTAAAATCTAAATAATGCAATTGCCTATCTAATAAGTTAAAACACAAATCCACGCAAACCCATTTAACAGTCTGCACATATTTGGTTTGGTGGATTGGTGATTTCTTGTAGCTCTCACAGTTCAGCATATTGGAATGTCCAGTGTGTTTGCGTTCCTTGTTTGGTGACCAGATATTGTCCCATCATTAAATTGCTAATAATATGTACCTAATGTTTCATTTGTCCTAGATGATGTCAAATCGGTCCGAGCTCTGGTCACTCCGGACATATCAAAGTAAGGGCCGATTCATACTCCTGTTTCGGCGCTGTAGTGCCGAAATGATTTCGGCTCGTCAGAAAATTTCAGTAGCACCGAAGAGCCGACTTTAGGACGGTACCCGCCCCCCCGAACCTCAAATGACGTCAAATTGTAGGCTCTACAGCGCCAAACCGACTTTTATTCGGCTCTAAAATAGGAGTATGAATCGACCCTTAGTTGTGGCATTCTGAAAACATCAGGTTTAAAACATTGCTATGTAAGTCATTTGATTCTCAATATTTCTTATTCAAAGACCCCAAGTTTGATATATGCATGCATTCGGCCATGGACCCCCATTTGATAGAATTTCTATCTCTGGGACCCCAATTAATCTATTCTACACTGTCAAACACCCAGTGTTTATTTATATTTGTACAGAGTTACAGAATCAAAAAGGTCAATTTAGTTCCATTTACACACTCCCAGAGTTACAGACCCAAAAGGGTCCATTAACAAAAACTAATTTCACCTACTACTTAACACATGTACTGTAACTATAATCTGATAATAAAACTGATTCTGATTCTTGGGGGTCCCTGGCAACCTGACTCTGCCAGATGGGGGTGGTATTGAACAAATGTGATTGTGAATCAAGCGTCTTCCATCTGAGTCGGGTTAGGTCCATGGACTCATCATTGAGTTGCAGTGACGTTAGTCACTGCGACTCAATTCTAGTATGATCATGGTGTTTTGAATGATGCTCTAAACCAGTGGTTTTCAATCAGTGGTCCAGGGACTACAAGTGGAACCCCCTCAGGGTTCCAGGTGGTCCCCAGCTAAATGATGGAGAGTTGGTAACCAAATGGACCCTTGGATCTTTAACTCTCAAGAGTTAAAGATCCATGCTGTTTGCCAACAGCATAGAATTGTGTGTCAACGATAACCAAATATTCTTTAGTTTGGGGTTTGAGAGGATATCAAATGGTGGTCAGTGGATCAATTGACATATAAATAATGGGCCTTGATATGAAAATGGTTGAAACCTACAGGATTCGGAACATTGGCATCATGGCTCACATCGACGCTGGGAAGACCACCACCACAGAGAGGATGCTCTATTACTCAGGATATACCCGGGCACTAGGAGGTGAGGACACTCAGTGGTTGAGTTGTGATATAATATTTAACTTTATAAGTCAATGAAATCGAGCTGAAACCCTGCCAGATAAAGGAGTCCTACACCATCATGTCTCTCTCTTCCTTTCCCTGCTTGCCTTGGTGTGTTAGATGTGGACGACGGGGACACAGTGACAGACTTCATGGTCCAGGAGAGGGAGCGGGGCATCACCATCCAGTCAGCGGCAGTCACCTTCGACTGGAAAGGCCATCGGATCAACCTCATAGATACTCCAGGTAAAAGGCAGTCTGCTAAGAAAACATCCATCGAACAATCTACAGCTTGTTCTGTATCAAATAATATACACAGTATGTGTGGGCACAGTATGGTTTTCTTTCGCTATATTCTGTATCTGGCGACTGAATTTCCCTCGTGGAATCAATAAAGGTCTTAAATGATGTACCGGTATTCATTCAATTATGTGTGTGTGTGTGATTTCAGGTCATGTTGACTTTACGCTAGAGGTGGAGCGAGCACTTCGTGTTTTGGACGGTGCTGTTGCAGTGATTGATGCTTCTGCTGGTGTGGAGGTTAGTAGATGTTAGCCTCTAGTCTTAAAGTCTTAAATAAACAGCCTTTCCATTTGCAGTATAAAAGCAGATAACAAAAGCATCAAAAAAAGTAAAATAATAGCTGATATGTCGACCAAACCGATATACAGGTCCAGCTCTAGTAAAGACGTGTGAATTGCTATATGATTTACAACATTATGAATCTGTGCCAGTGATGTAAATAGGTTTTCAATGAGTCCCGGGGTCCAGGGATGGTCTTTTAGAATTTAGATGATTCCCAGGGACATTATATGAGTCCCACTTCAACGACGTTAGGAGTCATATCTTTCCCATTTTTACAAATTGCAGCATTTAACTGCCATTTCATTGTATATGGTTATAATGTGGTTATATTCATGTAGAAAACAGAAGAAGAAATTATTATTATAACTAAAGCTGTCAAAATAAACTAGAATAAAAAAACAGTACAGTAGTGCATCCTGTTGATGCAGAAGTCGTTGTTTTAGTCCCTTAACAGTTCATAGTTAAGGGATGCACTAAAATGTAGTGCATCCCTTAACTATGAACTGTGTTTTTGGATGCAAAATGCATTTTAGTCTCTGCTGTGCTGTATTTTCATGTTATGGTGTGTTGTCATCAGGCCCAGACTCTGACAGTGTGGAGGCAGGCAGAGAAGCACCAGGTTCCCTGTATTTGTTTCCTTAATAAGATGGACAAGCCTGCTGCAAAGTAAGCTATACCACAACTGTTCTTCTGTCTACTGTTTTTGTTTCTTAGATGTATGTTGTGGAAGTCAAACTTTTAAAACCTCTTATTTCCCCTAGCTTATTATTTTCACTTGAGAGCATAAAGGACAAGTTGAATGCCACTCCTCTTCTCCTTCAGGTAATTATCAAGAATAAATCACTATACAAATATTAAATGCGGTGAGCTACTCAAGTGCAGAAATCTACTGTATGTGGTATTACACGACAGCATTTACAATTTTGTTTTCTTAAAGAACTGTAAAGCTTAACTTTCACTGTTTCTGTGTGAATCATGCACTAATGCAACGAAGATGAAGCTCAATTTGACGAACTATTCTATTTTGCAGATTCCAATCGGTAGTGGGAAGAGCTTCACAGGATTGGTTGACTTAATAACCAAGCAGAAAATCTTCTGGAAGACGACATCCCGGGAAGACGACGGACGTACATTCGAGATGAAACCGCTGAGTCCGTCCGATAACGCAGAACTGCTACAAGAGGCTAAAGAAGCCAGAGATGACTTGATTTGGCGGGTACGAGTCACAATATTGTCACATCCCTGACATTTATCCACAGGAACGCTAGTGTCTCTATTCTGGGCATTCACACAATTGTCAATTTAGGCATTTAGCAGAAGCTCTTATCCAATAAGCAAGGTAATCACATCAAATGCAGAGAGACAGTGCAGTGCCTCAGTAAAGTTTAAACTAGGATTGCAGGTAAAACAGGAACCTAGCACCAGTCTAAACAATATACTGTCAAAAGATGCAATGTTAATTGACATTTAACATTGTCATTGTAAAAAAAGTAACTAACCAAAAAACAAGCCTATGCAACAAAAACATAGAGAATAAAATGACCACGGTCTGTCTGTTGTCTGTACAGTCGTCATACAGTAACTCGGTCTGTCGACTCGTAAGCATCAATCGAACAGAAGGTGACAGGATGGGGTACAGTACGGGGAGAGGTCATATAATAAGTGATCATTGTGTGGAAATGATCGATCAACAAGCTCGCAACTTGTCGTGTTGTGAGACATCATGAGCTTGTAGATCGGCTGTTTTCAGTGAAAGGATTTGGTGTGGTACAGGGAAAAGGGAAGGGGCCCCAAGTACAAACCCCTGGGGGACCCCTTGTAGGGGTCAATGAAGTAATCGTAGTGTTCAAGTGGTTAAGACACCACTTTGTCTGTGGTAGCAAAATGGTATGATTTATTCTGTATCTATTTACTAATCATAAGAGAGCTAGTGCATACATGCACATCCAGGTGCAGGACAGGTGAAGATCAAATAATATAGTTTTGCACACTGGAAATATGCTCCACGTTCGGTTTGTTTGTTGTCGGTTCAACGTATCAATTAGCATGCTGTAGAATGATATTCTTCAGGAATGGAGATCTATAATGTTGATCGAACCGCCATTAAACAAAGAACGTGCAGCATGTTGTCAGTGTGAGAACTCTACTAGTTATTTTTATTAACTAAGTTCTCTTTCTGTTGTTGCCATTGACAGGTTGCTGATCTGGATGATGACTTTGCTGAATTGTTGCTGGCTGACTTTGCTGATAATTGTGATGCCATTCCTCCCGTCAAGGTAAGCACTGTGATCTGAAAAATCGTGAAAATGTGGTGCAAATCTTTGAATAAATATTCTTTCAGACATTTGTAGAATCGTCCCCAGGTCTAAATCGCTTAAATGCAGAAGACACATTTACCCAAGGGACAATGAAGTGAAATCAGTTACTGTACTGTCACTACTGTGGCGAATATAAGACTACTCTGATCATAAGACGACCCCCATTTTTCAAGACTCATTTGTGGAAAAAGAACATTGAACACAAAATAGTCTAGTCCCCGATTATAATACGACCCAGTTCTTTAGGATATTTCCATTGGGGGAAAAACATAGTCTTATATTCAGAACAATAGGGTACATCAAATTAATTTCCATTTGTACTCTCATTGGAGTTAAATGAACACAGGATTGACGATTACCCTGTTTAGTTACTTGCAGATAAAACGATATTCATCAGGACATTGTAGGAGTTATGTGTTGTTGACCATTTTGACGTGGTTTCTCTCTGTATTCTCCACGTTTCAGCTCCAGGAGGCCTTACGGCGTGTGACTCTGGCTCGTAAAGCTCTTCCGGTGCTCTGTGGAAGCTCTCTGAAAAACAAAGGCGTTCAGCCTCTTCTGGACGCCATCACGGCCTACCTCCCTGACCCCAGTGAGAGGCACCACGACGTGGTGTGAGTCCCTCCGTTCATTCACTAACACACCTACATCTACCTACCTAACCCTACCTCCCTGACCCCAGTGAGAGGCACCACCACGTGGTGTGAGTCCCTCCTTTCATTCACTAACACACCTACATCTACCTACCTAACCCTACCTCCCTGACCCCAGTGAGAGGCACCACCACGTGGTGTGAGTCCCCTCGTTCATTCACCCACACACCTAACCCTACCTCCCTGACCCCAGTGAGAGGCACCACCACGTGGTGTGAGTCCCTCCGTTCTCACACACATACAGGATATTAACTAACCCATATATATTAACTAACCCATCACAGCCTACCTCCCTGACCCCAGTGAGAGGCACCACCACGTGGTGTGAGTCCCTTCTTTCATGCACTGCAGTGTTGTTTTTGGCAGCAACATTTGATTTTAGTTTTAGTCATAGTCTTTTGAATAGTTTTAATTTAGTTTCAGTCACATTTTAGTCACCTGGAATGTCTTAGTGTTAGTCTAATTTTAGTTGACTAAATCTCCAGCTGATTTAGTCGACTAAAATGTATTTTGGAGGGCCTTGATGCCGTCGTAATGACTGATTTTACACTTGATGAAAATAGCAGATCTACAAGGTCACAACGCGTCGCGCTGCGATGCGTTGTCAGCTTGTAGATCTGCTATTTTCAGCATGCAACCAAGTGTAAAATGACTTATACTGGATCTTTTGTCCACTAGTCCCTTCCTAACATTTTAGTCTAGTTTTTATTTCTTGATGAAATTGTCATTATATTTTGTCTTAGTTTTAGTCATCACAGCTTAGTTTTCATTTAATTTCTATTTAGTTTTTGTCAGTGAAAAAAAGGTAGTCGACGAAAACAACACTGATGCACAGACTCTCACACCTACAGGATATTGCACTGCATGAACCATATTCTTTCACATATTATATTAGGCATAACAACGCTGCAATTCTCCTCAGAGTACTTGGAGAGGATCAAGAGTAGACATTGGGGGACCAAACGAAGCATATAAGGGTTTATTTCCATTAAAATGGTTGTCCATTTTGGCCTTTTCTTGTGAACTATATTTGTCATTCACTCAGACAAGTACAAGCAGCAAGTGTTGGTGTGGCATGCTCCAAACTAAGACTGCTATAGCAATGAAAATAACAAATGATCTACAAGATATAAAACAAAATACAGGAAGAAAGAAAGGACGAGTAAAGGTAAAGCCTGCATAGTTCCAAGTCCAATGTGCAGGAGCTTTTGAAGGCGTTTGAGTCGGCAGCTTTTTGACCGACACCCTACGGCCTACCCTACGTCAAACCCGAACCTAAGCGCAAACACGACACAACGCATGTGGGACCAACACATGTCGGGAGCGACGGGTGATTTCCACATGATGTCGGTCTTTGGGTGTGTCGGATAAGGCTCGATTCATACTCCTATTTTAGAGCCGGTGCTACTGAAAATTTCTGACGAGCCGAAATCATTTCGGCACTACAGCGGTAAAAATTATAAAAGTATGAATCGGCCCTAAGCGTGTGCAGTGCACCCCATTTTGGCACCTCTAAGATAATGTATTGGGTCCTTTCTCTCTACAGAAGGTGGTACAAGGATGACCTGTGCGCTCTGGCGTTTAAGGTGGTCCATGACAAGCAGCGTGGTCCCATGGTGTTCCTGCGCATCTACTCCGGTACCATGAAGGCCCAGACGGCGGTCCACAACATCAACAGAAACAACACGTACGTACACGGTGGAGCCCACTGACCTCCCGTTTCCGTTAGGGGGCCATCTAGCAGTGTTGTTCTTGGCAGCAAATTTCTATTTTAGTTTTAGTTTCAGTCTTTAGTCTTTAGTTTGTCACATTTGACAACCTGGAATGTGTTGGTGTTGGTTTAGTTTTGGTCGACTAAATATACGATTTTAGTCAAATGTATTTTGGGGGGCCTTGATGCTGTCGTAATGAGTGTTTTTACACCTGCTGAAAATTGCCGATCTACAAGCTCACAGAGCTTGTAGATCGGCAGATGAAAAGAAGCGGCTTGGACTCGTCATGCATAGAAGGAAGCATGAGGTCAGTCCGCTGCCCCCCCCCCCCCCCCCCCCCCCCCCCCCCCCCAGGTTGACAGAGGAAGTGTAGCGCCCAGGATTACATTAGATGATTGAGACTGGGTGAAAAAATGGGTTGCAAAATCGTGGGATAGAAATTATGAAAGAGTGCCATCTAGTGACTGAAAGCAATACTACACACATGGATTAAAGTTGTGACTGATTTCAGTCATTTGGATTCCATAGAAGCCACTAGCCAGAAGCGTGTCCTCAGTGAAAGCATGCTGCGCACCGAAAATAGCAGATCTCCTATTTTCGGTCATTAGTTATTTTAAGATGAAAGAGTATTTGAAGTGATCAAACATGAATGGTCTCAATGTCAAAAGCAACCTTAATGCCTCAAATCTGTGATTTCTTCAGCCGGTTGGCCTAAAACATCATTACATTTTCACTCACTTTCAAGATTTTATTTTGCTTTATGTATACCGTAGTATACATTTTTTGTTAGCGAATGCATAGCGAATGCATTGCTCTGGTGTGTGTGTGTGCTGTATTCCTTCCCATGTGACAAATTAAACGTGTGTGTCATTTGCAGCGAGAGGATGAGCAAACTGATGGTGCCGTTTGCCGACCAGCATGTGGAGATCTCTTCCCTGACCGCTGGAAACATTGCTCTGACCGTAGGCCTCAAGCAGGTACTGTAGCGTCACACAAAACATCACCATTTGAACTGAAGCAGCACAAAAGTTGCCCATATACTGCAAAAAAACCTCTTTTATTTGATCATCTGCAACCTGTAACGTTTAACCCCTATTAGGGATCATCTCTCCACATGAGAGAACACATTTGGAATCCCTAAACCGGGAAAGCATCTGTGAAAAAATGAAGAAGAATTTGTGCAAACTTTGAATATATATATAAAAAAACAACTCAAATCTTTGCTTCTGGACGTGCCTGGAAGAAAATATTTTGAGCGGTTCTTGACATGAAAAAGTTTGAGCTCCACCTGATAGTTTTTCAGAAAGACATTTTTGCATTCAGCCTCAGGTCTTAGCCCATTTAGGCCTGACGTCAAAATAATGTCTTTTTTCAATGTATTTCTTTCTGAAAAACCTCATGGACCCCAACAATTATATGTAATATGCCTCCGGCCCCTAACTGAAAAGATGTTGTTCCAGGGACCCTCTCCCCAGAAGCAAAGATTTGAGTTAAAAAACGTAAAAAAATACTGTGTGCATTCATTGTAATCTATCATATGGTGATGTGTTTTCCACTGCTTCGTAGACGGTGACGGGGGACACCATCAGTGTCCTTCCCTTCTCATATGGTGATGTGTTTTCCACTGCTTCGTAGACGGTGACGGGGGACACCATCGTGGTGGTCTCATATGGTGATGTGTTTTCCACTGCTTCGTAGACGGTGACGGGGGACACCATCGTGGTGGTCTCATATGGTGGTGTGTTTTCCACTGCTTCGTAGACGGTGACGGGGGACACCATCGTGGCGTCCAAGGCCTCCGCTGCAGCCGCGGCCCGGCGGGCACAGCGAGAATCCGGGGAGACGAAACACGTTGGAGGTCCGGCCAGTCCGGTTCTGTCGGGGGTGGAGGTCCCTGAGCCGGTGTTCTTCTGCACCATAGAGCCTCCCACCATGGCCAAACAGGCAGGTTGGTGACCATGACCATTTCATTTCATTTGCGATATACAGTACATTCGTATTCAGATCAAATCAAATCGTGTGAATATCGGGACCCACGTGAGAATTATGGCGTGGCTCAAATGTGGATCTGGAACGTTTGTTAACCAAAGCATAGACGTCTGTTTTTTTGCCTTAATTGATCATACTACAGCGTCACACACGAGCAAACGCTTGAAAAAAACTATTTTCTTTATTTGAACCCTGACAAGTTGGGTTTTGGACATATGAGGTTTCCACCCGACAGTGATCGATGATTTATTTTGAGGGTAAAGTCTACGGAACCTTTTCATTTTTCTCTTTTTATTTTTAATTGTTTTGTAAGATTAGTTTTTGGGGCTTTTATGCCTGGAGGAAAGAGAAGGGGAGTGACACACAGTAAAGGTTGTCGGGATGGGGATTCTGCATTGCAGCCTAGGGTGCCCTGCCCGGACCACCACCACCACCACTCCGGCAGCGCGGGCCAAGTCTACAGAACTTTTTATTTTTATTTTTTTTGGCTGGAAATACAAACCCCTGGGTTTCCGAGGCTTACAGAACTTTGACAGACGGGCCAAGGTGTGAGACGACGCTTGTTATCCGAAGCGTTTTACATAGAGAACCTCATTGTTCCCATGATGGACATGGGAAAAACGTAGACGCCCTTTCCGGGCTCTGGAGCGTATGTGCTCAAGGGAGGGCAAAACATTCACGATATTCCTTTGCGAAGCCCGCGTGCGTGGTGTTCGGGTCTGTAAGTCCCGGAAAGGATGCGCTGTGATTGGCCAGTAATCACTCGAATGGCAGCATGACGTAACGTGCCTTCCACACTTCCGGTGTACTTCCTCTCCCAGTGTAAATTATTCCGCCCCTCCTTCAACACGCGTCGCTCCAACGAACTGCAGCGGCCAATGAGGCATCTATTTTTTTTAACCCCTTTTGGGCTTTTAAGCAATATGTTGTTGTACTTGTACTTGTAGCTATTGAAAAATAGCAGATCTACAAGCTCATAGTGTGGCACCGTGTGCCGCGCTACAAGCCTGTAGGTCTGCTATTTTTGAAAAATCGTATTTGAATATATTCTTTTATATTCTAACTCCAAAATCTTTGCTTCAGGTTGGGTCACTGGAACAACATATTTTCAGATGGGGGGGGGGTCGGCAGCCAAATACAGTTTTGAGGGTCCCGTCCTTGAGAACGACTGGACATAGAAACATGGGGTATTTCAGAAAACTGTCAGGATTCTAGAAGACATTTTTGTAGAATCGTCCTCGGGTCTCTAAGACGGGTTAATATCTCTGATTGTTCCCGTCTGTCTGCTCTACCCCTGAGCTACCGGTGGCGCTGCCGCTGCTGCTGCCACCGCCGCCGTCCTCGCCACCGCCGTCTGCTTCTTCTGGTTCCCCTTCTTGGCGAAGCGCATGTTCTTCCTCACCTTGGGGTCCAGCCCGCGCAGCGACTCGTAGCGCGCAGACCCGGGCCTCTTGATGCCATTCCTGTGGGCCTTACGAGACTGGTTGTGACTGGTGTGGTTCTTGGACTTTGCCATCGTGTTGCCTCAGGAGATTCTGTCACACGGGTCAGAATTACAAACGGAAGAGAGCGGGAGAATATCAATTATCATGTGATCACATAACATGTCATCATGAGGTCATCCATGACGTATCTGACTGTGACATATGATTCCATATTTGGGCAATGTTTCCTGATCTTGAGTGCAGGAGATGCTGATGTCATATGCCATATGTCATACATCATAATAATGGAAATGATGGCATCAGCATGCCATGATGACATGAAGACCCCATAGACCCACATGACGTCAGAGGTCAGAAACCCTGTACTAGACTGTACAGTTGTAAACCATGCTGTGGTGCTTTAGGAGATTGGCAGTCTATAACGGTCTGTCTGTCTGTCTGTCTGGGTATCTTATCTATCACAAGGGTCAGATCAGGCTGAAACCGTGCTCAAACATGGAGACGGATCATGTCATAAACCCGCCATAGATCAGTGGTTCCCAAACTTTTTCATGTCAAGGACCCTTAAATGGACACTAATGAGCCTGCAGACCCCCATTTGAAAAAGACATGCCAGGGACCCCCATAAGAGAAGATTTTGACGGCTCTGGCAGTGATTCTCAGCCCGTTTAATTTCAAGGACCCCCAGTTTGATATGCATTAGTCTACAGACCCCTATTCTTTTTTTTTTTATAATATTTGTTTTATTCGGAAAGTGCAGTATAATTGTACATATAGCATTTCTACAAACGATATAAGAGCAGTTCCCAAGATTTTCTTCTTTTCTTTTTTTTCCCCACCCCTCTTCCCTCCCTCATCCCCCCTCCATGTGGCAACATCTCCAATGCCTCTGTATAGTATAGTCCTTTTTCCTATATAAGACATCGAGTCCACACTCAAACAGAGACAGGCACGGCAGTAATACTTCAGGTGGTACATTTCAGGAGGACAAAGAAAAAAGAAAGAGTGGGCGGAAAAAGACATAAGAAACAAAAAACAACAACAACTAAAGTATATACATTTATGCTGAGGGGGACAAAAACAATATAGCTTTGGTCTTCGACCACGAGAGGAGGAGAGGTGTCTTATACATTTTATATTTATACAATCATACAGCAGGCAATGAACCAGTGAGATTACACGAAGTCCGCTCTCAGGGGGGCAATATGCACAATCCAGTTGTTCCAAATTTGGTAGAAATTGTCTAATCTAGTTCTTAACATGTATGTTAATTTTTCCATTTTGAAGATGTCTAGGACTATTCCATGCCAATCGTCCATTGTGGGTGTGATTGGGGATAGCCATCTTCTTGTTATTGACTTTTTGCTGGCTGCCAAGAGAATCTGCAGTAGCTTTGTGTATCTCGACTGGTTAAGACATTCAATGTGGCCCAGGTACATGGTTGTGAAGTTGAAAGGTATTGGAGTATTAAATACTGAGCACAGTGATTTGTGAATATTGTTCCAAAACACCCCCAATTTGGGGCACCCCCAGAAAATGTGGAAGTGGTTGGCTTTCTTTGCCCCACACTGCCTCCAGCACAGCCTATCGTCCCCTTTGTATTTTTCCTGGTATGGGGTCTTAAAATATCTAATAATATTTTTCCAACAGTGCTCTCTCCAGTCCATAGAACAAGTTGAGGTAGACTGGAACTCCCAGATCCCTCCCCATACTTCCTCTGAGAGTTCAACTCCTGCGTCCCTCTCCCATCTCTCTTTGATGTACAACGTGCTTTCATTCTTAGCATCTGAAATGGCGCCATATAACTCAGAGATGGACTTACTTGGCTCCACTGTGAGAGCTGACTTTAATATGAAAAAGAATTCTGATTCAACTGCAGAAAACTCTTTGAATTTGCATTCTTGATTGATATAGTGCCGCACCTGGAGGTATCTGTAAAAGTCAGCCTGTTCCAGATCATGTTTGACTTGTATTGATCTGAAACTATCAATTTCAGTTCTTTGCATAAATGACATGTAAGTTGTGATTCCTTTCTCTATCCATGACTTAAATCTAATGTCGCCTCTATTTGGGACAAAGTCTGTGTCGAAGGCACACCATCTGAAAAGTTTCAACATTTTTTTTAAACCACATGACCTCACAACCTTTTGCCACACATTTAACGTATGGTTTATCCATGGGTTATTGATCCTCTCTAATCGGTCCGCCAAACCCCTGTCCCCTATTGCAGCCTGCAGAGGGAAGTCAGCAACTAGACCAAGCTCCAACTCCTTCCATCTCGCTTTATACCCCCTGTTACTCCAGTATAACAGAGGAGTTATCTGGGCTGCATAATAGTAATTTCTTAAACAGGGAAGAGCCATGCCCCCTTTGTCCTTTCTCAGTTGTAGGGTGCTATATTTAATTCTTGGTTTCTTCCCTTGCCAAATGAACCTAGAAATCCATTTGTCCCATTCTCTGAATTGTTTATCGTCCACTTCTACTGGGAGATTTCTAAAGATGTAAAGTAAGCGGGGAAGAATGTTCATCTTGACTGAACTTATTCTTGAGTTTAGGCTTAGGAAGGGGATTAGGTTCCATCTATGTAAATCAGATTTAATTTTCATCGATATGGGACCATAATTAGCTTGCCTTAACTTTGAAGGATCTTTCGTCACATTTATTCCCAAGTATTTGATTTCTTCGTTGTCCCATTTCAAATCATATTTTTCCCTCAGTCCCCTTGGGGCATTAAAGTTTAGAGCCATGACCTGTGTTTTAGAAGTGTTGAGCTTATAACCGGATAGTTCACCATAACCTGTTAGTAGTGACATCAGTTCGTTAAATGACCTCTCGGGGTCCCCCCCTAAGTACACGAGGACATCATCTGCGAACATGGCAGCCTTGTGTTCGATACCCCCCATACTTATGCCTTTGACGGCTTCACTCTGTCTTATTAATTGGCCTAGGGGTTCAATAAATAAGTCGAAGAGGAGAGGCGAGATTGCGCACCCCTGCCTCGAACCACGTTTCAAAACGAAAGCATCAGACAAATCTCCATTAATCTTGATACGAGCTGTAGGTTTGTCGTATAGGGTCTGAATAACTTTTATAAATGTTTCATCAAAACCAAATTTCGCCATTACTTTGTAAAGGAAGGTCCACCTTACGGAATCAAAGGCTTTTCTTGAATCCAGGGCTACTAGGATTGCTTTGGATTTGTCCTCAGTAGTTTGACTTAAGATGTGTAGTGACCTCCTAATATTGTCTGAGGTTTGCCGGCCGCACAAAAACCCTGCCTGGTCCAAACTTATGATGGAGGACAAAGTGTTCTCCAGCCTCCGGGCCATAATAGAGGTGAAAAGTTTATAGTCTAAATTTAAAACACTTATCGGTCGATAATTGTCACATTCTAGTTTATCTTTTCCCTCTTTTGGAATGACTGAGATAATGGCCTCCTTCCACGAGGGCGGGGCATCGCCTCCCCGCAGGATCCCATTGAAAGTATTGAGCAACAATGGTGACAACTCCGCTCTCAACGTTTTATACCATTCTGTGTTAAAACCGTCTGAACCCGGGGACTTCCCTGCTTTTAGCCTGGAAATGGCTGAGTCCACTTCTCCGCTTGTAATTGGTTTTATCAAATTTACATTTTGTGGGTCAGTAAGGACTGGTAAATCCAGGGAGTTCAAAAAAGAATCTATCTGGGTTTCATCTGCTGCTTGGGGTTGAGAATATAGTTCTCTGTAGAAAGTTTCAAAACACTCTTGGATTTTTTCTGCTTTGTTTTCGATATCCCGGGACACAGGATTTCGTATTTTATAAATTGTGTTTTCTTCTTGTTGTTTACGCAGTTTATAAGCCAGATATTTAGCTGATCTACCACCCGTCTCATAGTATCTCTGTCTTAGGAAAAGAAGCTTTTTGTGAGTTTCTTGTGTATAGATGTCATTAATTTCCCCCTGCGTTTTCCTGATTTCCTGTTTCAAGTTGGAACCTGCAACATTACTGTCAGCCACCTGCAGCTGTTTTAATTTATTTTCTAGTTCCAGCAGCTTTTGCCTCTTGAGTTTTTTTTGATACGAGGTTAGAGAAATGATTTTCCCCCTCATTACAGCCTTTAATGCGTCCCACAATATCGCAGGTGAAACCTCCTCCGAGGTGTTCAGCTCTAGATATTCTTTAATATCTTTTTTAATCTTTGTCAATGTAGTCGGATCATTTAATATGTATGAATTTAGTCTCCAGAGGGTTTTTCTAGCTTTCCTCTCCAGGAGCAGGGACAGATTAACTGGACTATGGTCTGACAGGTCAATTGTTGCAATGTTGCAGTTCCTTATCTTGAATCTGTCTGAGCTGAACATGAAAAAATAATCTAGCCTAGCATATACAGAATGTGGGCATGAGTAGTGAGTGTACTCTCTATTGCTAGGGTGCAGTTCTCTCCACACGTCAATAATACCCAGTTCCACCATTAGTGAGTTCACCTTCCTACTAATGGGGTTGTTCTGATTTGCTGTGCCTGAGGAGTCTTTTTTAGTTAACCGTATGTTGAAGTCACCCCCCGACAGGACCACCCCCTGAGAATTAACCATTAAATCAAAAATACGTCTGTATAGAGCCCATTCGCTTCCCGGTGGGATGTATACATTTATTATTGTTATCAATGAACCCTCTATTTTTCCTGTAATCTTGATAAACCTTCCCTCGTCATCCCTGGTTTCTGAAATATGTTCGTAGTTAACTGAGGCTGAGATGAGGGTTGCAACCCCTCTCCTATGGCTTGGAATATTAGATGATGAAAACACATGTCTAAAACCCATCTTTTTTAATTTTTCGTGCTCAGATTGATTCATGTGTGTCTCCTGAAGGAGAGCGATCTGTGCCTTTTCCCTCCTTAATTTAGCTAGTATCTTAGACCTTTTAATAGGATTCAAAACCCCATTTACATTGAAAGAAATTATTTTCACCGGCTCAACCTGCATATCTGTTATTATGTGCAACGGTCAACACCCCTCCTCTCTCCTTAAATAAACAAAAAACCCTCAGCATAAGGAAAGAAAAAACAGTCAAAATACACACAAAATAATAATACCGTACTTGGTCAAAAAACATTGTAAACCTGAGTTCCAGCAGTGGAACCCTTCCACTGCCCATTCTCCTAATAAAGGGAAAACCTCTCCCTGCTTGTGCTAGAGGGCCCTTATCCACCCTGATGACAGCTATGAAAGAAAGATCTTGCATAGTAGTTTGTCTCGGTCGTATCAGAACAAATGCAGCAATGTTGTGTCTATTAGAATATAACCCACCCCCCCCCCCCCCCCCCCTATTTTATCAACTAGCTTTCAGTGATATGACATTCCACATATTTAGTCCCACTTAATTTCAAGACAGTGTGTTGAAACCCATTCCTTCATTCCCCCAGATTATCAGTTTGATTTCAGTGATATATTAGTGCCCCGGACACACACACACACACACACACACGTCACTCATCCCCCCATGTTATCGGTTAAATTTCAGTGATATATTTTTGGTGTTTTGGCTCCCCCCCCACACTCATTCCCACATACCCCCACACACACACACACACACACACACACACTTGTCATTTCAATTGCATCGGTACACCCCCCCCCCCCCCCCCCTTTTTTTTTATCCCTTTGGAAAGAAAAACAAAGGAAGATTAGTCTGTGTCTTCACGTCTGAATACTTGCAGCCTCTCTATGTATCCTGGAACCCCGCTGGCCCGCGGTGGGCGCGCTCCCCCTGCCGTCTGCCACGCACCTCTCCTGATCCTCTCCCAGAGCGTTGTTGGTTTCTTGATCACTGCAACCGCCAGTCCACGCCTCGCCAGGTCTGCCGTCGCCTCTTCCACTGTAGCATATGTCTTCGTCCCATCGGCGTGGTGGACTCTTAGTCGTGCAGGAAACAGCGTCTGGAACCGTGTGTCTTTTGTTTTCAGAGCTCTCCGTGCCTCAGCATACTCCTTTCTTTTGGCCAATATTTCGGGTGCATAATCATGGTCCAGGCTGATTTTACAGTTTAGCCATGTAAAGCCCTTCTTCTCCCAGGTCTGCTTAATCACTTCTTCTTTCATGGTGTAGCTCAGGAACTTTACCACGATCGATCTGGGTTGGGTACCATTTGGGGGCAGCGGAGCCATGGCGCGGTGTGCTCTTTGTATCTGTAATGGCGTCGTTGGGGGGATATTCGGATTCTCTCTTAGCATCTTTGCCACAAAGGGGATAAGGGACCTTGCTGTCCCCTCTGTCCCCTCTGCTACCCCGTATATTCTCACGTTGTCCCTCCTGGACCGTCCCTGTAAATCAGTTATCTTAGTTTGGAGAGCCTCCTGGATCGTTAGCATCTCTGCTAGTATCTCTTCCACGTTCTGTAGCCTTTCCTCACTGCCTACGATCCTAGCTTCGGCCTGGTCCACCCTCGCGTTTGTTTTAGCTATTTCCCCTTTCAGGTCTTGCATCTGTTTCTTATTTTCTTGCCTGAAACCGCGCAGTTCCCTCAGAATTATAGCCAGATTTACCTCCTCCTCTTGGTCGGAGCAGGGTGAGGGGGGGCAAGCGCCGCTAGCCACCGCGGCCGGAGATCCCACGGTGATGTCCACTGGTTGCTGCGTTGCCGAAGTGCTAGCGTTAGCATAATTGTTAGCTTCAGGTTGCTGTGCTTCGTTATCGCCGCCGGCATGCGTACTCTCCCTTGCTTTCTTTTTCCTTTCTTTCAACACCATCCTCGCCCCTTCTTATGAGTAAATATAACTTGACTTCTTGATATTTTAGTTGACTTTGGGGCCGATATTATATCTTTTGACCGAGCGAACTTTCCTCAAGCTGTCATCCTCTCAAACCGGAAACCGGAACTCCTACAGACCCCTATTCAATGGCATTTCTATCTCTGAGACCCCAATTTATATTGTAAAATCAATATTAATGTAACTCTGAGAGTTACTCTCAGAGTTACAGACCCATAAGGGTCCATTTGGTTTCTAACTATCATTTAGCTGGGGACCCCCTAGAACTTCCTCAAGGCCATAGATCACTCACGTCATCTTACTTATGTTTTTATCCCCCCCTCCCAGATCTTGACAATGCACTCACCTGCCTTCAGAGAGAAGACCCCAGCCTTAAAGTCAGGATTGATCCCGACTCTGGACAGGTAATGCCATCGTGCTGAATGATTAGTCATTACTATTGACTCATTGACGTTCAAGGCATTTATAATATCTTTCTGCATTTTAATCATCCAATAATGTGATGTATTTCTGTTTCTGTATAAGCCATCATGTTTATTGTACTAAATGTTTTATAAAGCTGCTGTAAGGCTTGGTGAATAACCAAGTGTTCATTCAATGTGACCTGTTTGTTCTCAGACCATCCTGTGTGGAATGGGAGAGCTGCACATCGACATCATCCACGACCGCATCAGAAGGGAGTACGGCATCGAGACATACCTGGGTCCACTGCAGGTGGCATACAGAG
The DNA here is from genome assembly GCF_963924005.1 of Protomyctophum bolini. Taxonomy (NCBI): domain Eukaryota; kingdom Metazoa; phylum Chordata; class Actinopteri; order Myctophiformes; family Myctophidae; genus Protomyctophum; species Protomyctophum bolini. The sequence goes on along the minus strand of NC_137883.1, from coordinate 23,376,672 downwards.
AGACCATACTGCAACGTGTATCTGCTACAGGTACAATACAACCCATAAACATATTGTTTTTATTTATTTTTGAGTGGTGCAACCACTCCAAGGAACAGCAATGTCTGTGTTCACCTATGTGACGTTAATGTGACTATGAGCACCAGTATGACTATGAGTACCAGTAGGGGTGCTGTTGTGCCAGAAACAGAGAGAGAGATAGTGCTGCACTGTTGCCTGCTAATGAGAGACAGAGAGGAGGAGGAGGGGGGGGAGGGAGTGGAGTTGCACCACTCAGTTCACATGGGTGTGATTTTTTTATTTATTGTGATTATACAAAAATAATTGCGATTAGACGATTAATTACAGAGGGTATGCGCGAACGCCTACTGAGTGGCAAAAATACGTCCAAACAGAAAAGTCCTATTTGATTGCATTAAACAACGTTAAACATTCACCTTCCACTCAATTTGCCACTCGATTTGCCATTCACTTTATGCATGCACATACCCTCTATTGTGACAGGCCTAGGTACAACATGTAAACATATAGGGGAGACGCTTCTCCAACTCTGGTAAATCTGGTACAACAGGTCCAATATAGACATGAAGGTTGTTGTTTAATTCGGTACTGTTCCAAACGCAGACACGCTGGACCGCCAGGTCGGGGACAGACGGAACGTAGTGACGGTGGAGCTGTCTCTGTGTCCCGTGGAGGACGAGGACGACATGGCGTCTTCCAGCAGCAGCAGCAGCAGCGCGTCTCGCTGTGAGACCACCTTCCACCAGGAGGTGGAGAGGCTGCTGTCACCGGAGCAGAAGGAGGCCGTGACCAACGGAGTGCACAGCTCTTACCTCCAAGGTAACACTCATGGATTAAAGTTCTCAGTCGCCACGACTGATTTCTGAATGTCATTTGGGTTCCATAGAAGCCAGCAGCGGGTCTTCTTCTTCAAAAGTAGCAGATCTACAAGCTCGGAATGCTGTGCAAAACGACACCATTTGGAGTTTGTCGATCTGCTACTTTTGCTGTTTTTGAATACGAATCCTGGAATTTCACTTTCCACCTGACAGATGATATTACACTTGCACACATAAATATACATAAATGTTTCCCTCTAAAGTATTCTTCTGTTTAGACTTCAGTGGTAACCAACCTTTTCAAGCCCAAGAGCCCATTTTATTCCCAATTGTAAGCCAAGATCTACCACTAAAACGTGTTAGAAAAAACACTTGTTTTGTTGCTATTTCTGACAGGCTCAATGCATGTGCACACATCCACACAAAGACTAAAGCTTAAATTAGAATAAATACTTATAGTAAGTTATATTATCAATGTCAAATAATATTAAGACAAATTAGAAATAATTAGTATTAGAAATATTTTGTTTCTCATTTCAATGAATATTCACATTGGCAGATGTTCAAATGACATAGGCATAACATGACCATATATATTTGCACAGATATGGTGACATACTCTCAGGGTCAGCCCACCTTTAATGAGACTGCTGTGACTGCACTTTATCTGCAAGCGTTTTGAAATCTGGTTCATATTTAGTGATTGCCAGTCTGAGGGTGTCATTAAGATGTGAGTCAGTCATACGAGTTCTAAACTTGGATTTTATTATTTTCATTTGTGAAAAGGCCATTTCACATAAGTACGTGGAACCAAAGTATAGGCATGCAACTTCAGTGAATCAGTGCACACGACACAATCAGGGGATACTTCTCTGCTCACAAGAGACCAAAATTCCTTCTCTTTAGCTCTGACCTGCAGGTGACAGTCACTTACTAATCCAATAATCTCCATTTAAATATCTGAAGTTAATGCAAACACATCCTGCATTTTATCGGACAGCAGTTCAATGACAGTAGGCTCAGTAAAGAGGAAAGGGTTTGATACAAAAGCAGCTACTTAATTGACTCATGCGTTGTACTTCAACAGGTTTTCATATTTCATATTTATCATATTTTTTGCTCTGTGTGCGTGTGTACAGAAATCAAACTGTAGCATTGATTATTGTCACGGACAGAAGTCATTATTTCCCTATGCATATGCCCTGGAGTGCACTCGGCTATTAGTTTGCATTGCAGACTGGTATATTCAGAACGCGCCTTTAATTAAAAACCAAATGCAGCTGTGTATGTGGCTCTCAGCGTGCGATACCCCCCCTCACCTCTGTGCTGGAAATATAACGTCTGGGTTTCCGAGGCTACATCCATGCTGACGCAGTGACTGTCCTGTTTCTGGCTAAGCTTTACGCGCAGGGCACATGAACCTCTCCGTCTCCAGTCAGTGCTGGTTGTTGTTTATTTGCATGGCTCAGAAAATGAGTAACAAACTAAAATGAGAACGTTATCGAGTTGTTGGAGGAGGAGGAGGAGAATAATAATGTTCTATTTCTTATTGTGTTCTCGGGCTGCTGTGCTGCGTTGCTGCTGCGCTGTGTGCCAACCACATCATCATCTTTTCATTTTGACATGATTCACATGAAATAATAATCCTGCACCGCGTGTAGCGTTTGGTTTCATTAACGCGACAAAATAGCCTACAGCTGCTGCTGCCAAAGATACCAAAGATTGGACAGTGCTACGCAACATGGAAGTAACACTGACTCGAAGCCGTTTATAAATCAGTCAGTGAAGTCAACTTTTCACCGCCGTTTAGTCGGTCATGAACGAACGAATCAAAATAACTAGTTCTTTTTGGTGAACGAAACCGATCCGGTCACTTCCGTGAACGATCCGTTCAAAATGCAATTGACGGGGAATCGCCCGGCTGCTCTTCTCATTCAGTCAGTGCGAGGCTGCGAGACGGAGCAGCCTGAAAGGCAAGCATTTGCATTCCAATGGGTCTGACACTTCGCGATCGACTCGAAAGGTTCCCGCGAGCTACCGGTAGATCGCGAACCCCCGGTTGGTGACCCCTGCTTTAGATAGATAGATGTCCATGTACGTACATCTCTGCACATGCATACCGGTATTCTTTTTCCATTTGCAGTTGTGCAATCAATTCTTCCATTTAAATTAAATGTGTCTGTCTCTTTGTCAGTGTTGGGTGTTAATCTTTCAACCAAGACAATTGCAAAAAATATATATAACTAAATTATCATTTAGTTATAATTCAAATTCAAACAAGACCTGAAACTTTTGATACTTTTTAGTGACACTGTAGTATGATCAATTACAGCGAAAACACAAAATGTTTAAATATGGAGATGGGAGGTTTCTGCCCGACAGCAATGATATTACAGTATGTCATTTTGCTGCAGATTTTAATGTAGTTTGTCTGCTTGCTGTTTCAGGCCCATTACTAGGTTATCCAGTCCAGGCTGTGTCTACGTTGATCCAGAGAGTGAGCATTGAACCTGGTACTTCTCTAGCCATGGTGTCTGCCTGTGTCTCTCGCTGCATGCTCAAGGTAAAACATTTTTACTTTTATTGTTTGTTTTTTTGTTTTATCCCACAATTTTGTAACCCATTTTCACCCCCTGTGTCAATTATCTAATGTGATCCTGGGCTCTACACACCCTCCACCAACCTAGTCCCCATATATGGGGGACAAGGGGAGAGCAACGGACTTGTCTTGAACTCATGCTTCCTTCATGCATGAGTGTCCAAGTCGCTCCTTTACACCTGACAGGGGGGAGTTTCCCTGGTTGGACGTAGCGCGTGGAAGGAACACGTTATTCCAACCACTTTTATTGTTTTCAACGCATTTAGACCTGAGGCCGATTCTACAAATGCCCTTTCAAAAAAAATAAAAAGCAGACGTACAACGAGCTTGGTCGGAGAACTTAAACTAATTCATGAACTTACACACTAGGCTCTTAAGCAAGCCGAGGGCCAGATCCTGGAGCCCATGATGTCCCTGGAGGTGACGGTGCGAGAGGAGCATCTGAGCACGGTGCTGGGGGACCTGGCCCAGCGCCGAGGGGCCGTGAAGGACATCCAGAGCCGGCGCGACCACAAAGTGCTGCTCGCCACAGTTCCCCTGGCCGAGATGATGGTGGGTTAGAAGAAATCACCTTGGAAACCCCTCTAGAAATGAGGGTTTTATTTTTGCATTGTAGTTAGCTATCAAGTGATATTGGAATTAAGTGAAATCACTGAATATACCTTTAGTGTACATTGTTGAGTTCCAGTGTCCTGATTCCCGACAATAGCCAATCTACAAGCTCACAACCTGGTGAGCTTGTACTATAGATCTGCTATTCTTTAAGCTCACAACCTGGTGAGCTTGTACTATAGATCTGCTATTCTTTGGTGCAGGACTCATCGTACGACTACAAAGGTTTTAAAGAGACATTTCACTTTCAATAATATCATTTTATTTTAGATACATGATATTAATTTGATCAGACATTAATTTCACTCATATAAACCCATTCAACTTCAAACTCCTTGTTAGGTCATTGAAGACACACGTCCCTGATTCTGGGAGACCTTCATTTGCCAATTAGTTACTTACAGGACTCTTGAAGCAACATTACATTACAGACGATATCATATGAATACCGTAATAATAACTAATACAAATCATTAAGATCTCCACATTCATTAGGACAATATCAGTCACCAGAACCAGGCCACGAGTTTTCAATGAATCTAACATGGTTAACATGGAGCTTGAAGGTTCACTGGGCAGGTTTTCAACAGGTGGTCCGTGCAAGTATTGCATGTGGACCACCTGTGGACCATGCATTTAGTTCTGTAGGATTTGTCAATGTTTTTAATTTTTTTTTCCATTAGTTGAGAAACCGTGAAGTGAAGTCCGAGGTCAAGAGATTCAACAGAAAAAAGGAGTTAGAATCTCACGAGGGGAAAGTGCACCGGATTGTCTGGTTTAGTCATTATTATTATTAGTAGTCAATGGACCATTGGTTGAGAAACAGTGGGATATATGCACATACAGTACTAATCTTAGCCCATATCCCCACTGAACCAAACAGTGGTCCCCAGGTTGATTCTAAGTCAGGGTAGTGGCTGGTGGTCCCTCATTCACAATAGTTTGAAAACCCCTGGGATAGTATAGGGGCATCTAAATATTGAATCAAGCTACCGGTACTTAAAAAAACTACAGAAGTCTGAATACCGTAGATGTGATATGACAAACCCGCTCTGTGTGTGTGTTCACTTTAACACATTTAGACCTGAGGACGTATGTTTCTAAACTTTCTATATTAGTGGTTCTCAAATTATTTCATGTCAAGGACCCCAGAAATGTTATGAATTTGGCCATTTGAAAATGTGTTGTTCCACGCTATGAGCTTGTAGGTATAACATAATGCTTGTTAAAACACCAAAAGGGGTTCCCTGGCCAGACTGGGTTTTAACTGAACATGTTTCCATCCATGGCAGGGCTACTCCACCGTCCTGAGGACACTGACGTCGGGAAACGCCACCTTCTCCCTCCAGCTGGACAGCTACGAGCCCATGAACCCTCAGCACCAGAGTGCACTGATGAAGAGAGTGGCAGGCCTGGCCTGATCCTCACATCCTAACCTTGGTAGAGTGCTACAAATAACGTTCTTTTTTCCCCCAAACAGACTGTGATCCTGGCTGCCAACATTGGTGAAGTTTAACTATGTACAGTACAGAGTATAAAGAAGGATAGAGACTGAACTGGCGCGAAGCTCAGACCCTGCAGGGGCCTTGAGTTACACGCTACATAAATGAGCCGTCGGGTGAAAGAAAGTCCATCCTTTTTTGGACTGGACCAGGATCTGCTCAGCTGGGAAATGCTAGCTTAAATATTTATTTATGAAACGGCTCCGATACCAATTTGTTTTCAAAAGACCTGAAGAGTAGCTTTATTTGTATATATGTAATTTCTGTGAATGTCAATAGGGAAGTATATGCGAATAAACTTTCAAATATTTTACACGTGGTACTGTAGATGTATCATTTATCACATACAGTACAAAAGCACATCACAAAAGCAATTATCTTTATTGTTCTGCAGGACTGACTAGGAGACCAATCAATGCTATTTAGAGTTGAGATGGAATGATGTGTAAATTATGAAGTATTCTGAATCAGATGATATTGCAATAACTCTTGGATATGTCTGTTCCCATTATACACGGCACCAATTCATTAACAATGACATTTATGGTTTTTTATGGTTTAATTTCAGTTTGACACCATAAGACTAATGTGATACCAAACCATTTAAAAAGATTTACTTTTATTCATACAAACGATTCATGTAAAACAGCCAATCACAATATTAACAGGTCCAGAGATGCTCCAATCAGGTTTATTGGGACCAATACCGATCACAGATTGTTTTTCTCATGATCGGCAGATACCGATATAGCATCTCTAGACCGTCCAGCACATGTATTTCAGTGTATCACCTCGATACATCAACAAGCTATTAAAAGACTTGTAGTTTCTCAGTGAAAAATGCAAGCACAGCTTTGATTAATCCACATGGTTCCCTTTCGCAGCTCGGCTGCTTGCGTTCAGGTCCAGCCTCGTAGGGCTCATCAGACACCCTTGTACTCATGGGGGCAGAAACTGGTGTACAGAGGCTCTGCTGGAATCCCACGCCTTCGAGAGAAAAAGAACATTGTTAAGCATGATGGTCATATACTGTCGTATGAAGGAATAGAAATTAAGTGATGTCAGTTTTTAAGTACCGGTAATTAGAAGTAAAACATTAAGAATTTGTATGCCGACTTTGCATCATTGTTTAGTGCCGTTTATATACAGATGGCCGAGTGGTGACGGCAAGTCCTGACACGCCAGGTTCAACATCGGTGAACCTTAGCCGGGTCGTCCCAACCTGCCGACTGAACTAATAGGACTAACGTGTCATGTGTTGAACTCACTTGGCAGCCATTTCGCTTCGCTCTTCTTTCTGTGAGCGAACAACTACGGCGTAAGTCAAACAAACTACACACCAGAAAAGCGGCACTCGTGCCAGCAGCACTCGTGCCAGCAGCACTGCCTCTACAGACCCGCAACGTAACATGGGAAATGCACACATTCTGATCGGACGCGTCGGCTTGCGTTGCAGATGTGTTCTGTTGGCAACTTAATTGGCACATGCATCTCATGCGTGCCATGGCGCCACACAACATCATTATCTGACCTCACAAGACTATTATTGTAGTCTGAAAACCGAAGAGGTTTCTTTAGAAACCAAGGTTTTGTAAGTAGTGTGAGCGAAATACTTCACTCTATGGGATGTTTCCCTTTGCGGAGAAAATAGCAGACCTACAAGCTCGTGAGCTTGAAGATCTGCTATTTGCTCTGCAAAGGGAAACGTCCCATAGAGTGAAGTATTTCGTGAACGAATACTTAACAAAACCACCTCTTCAGACTCCACCATGGCCCATAGCACTAGCCCCTTAGTATTCTAAACATAGCACTTTATGTAGACTTATGTAGATAGTATTTTAAACAGACTTATAGCATGTTACGTAGACGGCACTATAATTGCATTTTATGTAGCTTACGCATGTTTCATGATAACTGGATTAAGAGCGTCTGCTAAATGCCTAAATTGTAAATGATCTACTATAATAATGATAAGGTTTCATATCGGCATTGAAGAGCACAGTTCAGTGAGTGAACTCTTAATCTTTGGCATGAACTCATGCTGTATTGAGAAATGTTCTGTTTAGATTTACTAGCCCTTACCCGTTGTGAGATATTTGCCCCCCTCTTGTGGCCGTGGGGGGGTACTGCGCCCGGAGCGTTTTTAATTCAGTAATAAATCTTGCATCCTTTGGTATTCTTCTCCTGATAAACTACACGGTTTGCACACATCTCACCATGCACAACGGCGACAGGTAGCCTGTCCACACATGGACCGCTACTTTGCATTCATATTCATGTCATATTGACAGTACAATACCCATTTTTGCATTTTTTAATCCACTAATAAATTCATTATAAATCATGAATGTGTCAAATTGGAAAAAGGGCTCCATTAAGACCTCCATATAATTATGGTCCATGCCTGTGTGAAAAGTGGGAGTGATTGGGGCAGCCAATGTTGAGATAAAGCGCTGTCAGGGACATTCAGAAAGACAGACAGACAGACATTCGCTGAATTTTAGTATGATGATGATGATGATGATGATGATGATGATGATGATGATGATGATGATGATGATGATGTGTAGAGAGAGACTGATGTGAGTCAAAGCATGTATTCAATAAGGCCTTAACGGAGATCACACTTGGAGGCAAGTGTTCATGTATTTAATTGATATGGGAACTATGGAGTGAAAACAGTCTGGTAGTGGTACACTGTTTCTCACTTACTGTAAGTGTACAAACGGGAATCATTTGTACACAGTAGTACACTCGGGGTTAAATAACACCGAGGACTGTATAGTGTAGATTGGGGTCCCAGAGATTTAAAAAAACTATCAAATGGGGGTCCGTAGCCTGATGCATATCAAACGGGTGGTCCTTGATATTAAAAAAGGTTGAGAAACGGTGGTTTGTATGTGATATGACCAATAAGGATAATAAGAGTTCCTGCTAACTAGACTAGACTAAAAATAATTGTGAATCCTTTGTTGAGCGACTACTACTTTGACGATACTCACTCGACCATGCGACAGCGGTGCTTGGCCAGTCGGCTGTAGGCGTCGTTTACGTCCGTCACTTCCTTGGCGCTCCACAGCCGCTCTGCCACGGCGCTGGCACGGGGCCTGCCGCCGCGGGGGGGGGGAAAGGAAAACACATTCAGTCCAATGGATCTCAAAAATCTACAAGCTTGGACCCATTTCGAGCTCGTACATAATAGATTGTAGAAAGCTGAAGGCTTAAAAAAATATGGACACATCGGCAACATACAATTGCCTACCTACAGTACACAGATTGTTACGGTAAAAAAGGTCAAATAATGGCCGATATATGGGCCAAACAGACACCTGATAATGAATTCTCTGATAATGGGCACTATACTATACCAGAGTCTGGGTGTGAGGTTGGTTGAGTCCACAAACTCTCCCCACAGACACGCCTCTCCACCAATCACAAGCTTCTTCTGCTCATCGGTGCCTGTGTTGACGACGTCGTAAAACAACAAGCGAGAGATCAGGCAGTTTGTCTAGTGATATACAAACAAATCCGTATACTATACACTATACTATAAGGGTAGAATGGCAGTATCATAAAATGGTAGAATCATAAACGACAGTGAAATTATTTAGCCCCCCTTTCAAGTAAAATATTGTATAAATATGTATTCATTCAACAGGCATACACATATCTGCACAGAAGTGACTAAAATAACCCTAGATTAGTAAACGGACACACTGGAGACTGAATGTGACCCAGATACGACGGACCATAAAGAAACAGAATAAAACGACGGAGCCATAAAGCAAATACAACAGTTCCAACACCCATATTTGAAAGGCGGGTAAACGGACAATAAAAACAATGTAGTACAATTAAACCTGATAAAATGACATAGCCAATGGATGTTGCATTATTTTTGCAATCCATCCCCATCATGATGTGTATAAAACAGTGGTTTTCAACCAGTGGTTCCACTTCCAGGTGGTCCCCAGCAACTGTAAATGGAGAGTTGGTAACAAAATGGACCCTTATTGTTAAACATCTCTACATTAGAGAATGTAAAATAATTGTTATTTTTGCCTGTTATATCTCCTTTGGTACCAACATCAATACAGCATGGAATTGTGAGCAAAATCTTATCCAATGATAACAAAATATTCTTTGGTTTTGGGTCTTGAGAGGCCAAAGCTCATCAAAATGCCGAATAAATAATGTGCCTTGATATGAAAAGGGTTGAAAACCACTGGTATAAAAAAACAATCATGCTGGACACACCACGCATGCACACACACCATGGAAATCTTGCGGGTCGGCCTTGTAAATGGCCTGCCAGTCTTGGCCATAGGCGATACGGTTGAGGTACCAGGGGGTGGAGAGCAGTGCCTGGTACCCTGACGATGTAACTCTCGTCATCTCAGCCTGGTATTGCTGCTGGTTTCCCTTCCACACGTGGATAAGTGTGTCTGCTTTCAGCTACACACAGCATAATAAATAATATATACATCACTTTTAGCAACCAGAAGTAAGCAAGTAGTTAGTGGTGGACAAAGTACGCAGCCCAAAGTCCTTATGTTGCATTTAGACCGACGGGGTTACGGGATGCAACCCGCTTAAAAAATATATAGTTTCCTTTTGACACATGACATTCACACAGTCATCCTTCCTTGTTCGCCCACCACCACACAGGCCCCTTTTCCACCATAATAACTTTGGTAGAATCTAGCACGGAACCAGTTCTAGAACCAGAGGCCTTTTATTTTTGGTTCCAGTTCCGAAACACATTTCAGGGTTCCGATTCTGAACCAATTCATTTTCAGTGGAATCACACAAGAACTGAACCAGTTCAACCCCGTACGTACAGTCTCAAACGCTGTTCATTTAGCCAACTTTTGCCAGATTAGGGTTATTCGTGGTAAAGCGAAATGAAGACGAACAGGGTTATTTATGGAGCCAAGCCTCATGTAAAAGAATAAAGCGCAAAGACCAAAACAAAACCCAAAAAACAAGCACTCAACCAAACAGCCAACACCTCATCACAGCTGTGCAGTTATCAGATGTAAGCCTGTGCTTATTTTCACCAATTCCCCTTTTTAGATGACACCACAAAATCTTATCAAACGATAACAAAATATTCTTTCGTTTTGGGTCTTGAGAGGCCAAAGCTCATCAAATGGTCCGAATAAATAATGGGCCTTGATATGAAAAGGGTTGAAAACCACTGGTATAAAAAAATCAATCATGCTGGACACACCACGCACGCACCATGGAAATCTTGCGGGTCGGCCTGGTAAATGCCCGGCCAGTCTTTGCCAAAGCCGACGATACGGCTGAGGTACCAGGGGGTGGAGAGCAGTGCCTGGTACCCTGACGATGTAACTCTCGTCATCTCAGCCTGGTATTGCTGCTGGTTTCCCTTCCACACGTGGATAAGTGTGTCTGCTTTCAGCTACACACAGCATAATAAATATACATCACTTTTAGCAACCAGAAGTAAGCAAGTAGTTACAAGTGGTGGACAAAGTACGCAGCCAAAGTACTTGAGTCAAAATATACACCTTACTGTACATGTGTTAGCGGGCGGGGTTACGGGATGGAACCCGCTTGGATGTTGGTTCTGGAACTGTTTCCGTGCTGGATTCTTGGAACCTTGGTGCTTCCAGTACCGAAACACATTTTAGGGTTCTGAACCAGAACTGGTTCAATGTTAGGCGGTGAGAGAAAATAACTAAACTGGTTCAACCCCGGTGGAAACAGGGCCTGTACAGTCTCAAACGCTGTTCATTTTAGCCAACGTTTAGCACATTAGTGTTATGCATGGTAAGGAAACATTAAGACAAACAGGGTTATTTATGGAGCCAAGCATCATATAAAAGACTAAAGCGCAAAGACCAAAACAAAACCAAAAAAGCAAGCACCGTCTCAACCAAACAGCCTACAATATACAACACCTCATCACAGCTGTGCAGTTATCAGATGTAAGCCTGCTGAATGAAGTGTGTATTTACTCCAATTCCCTATTTTGTCCTAAACTGTAAAAACACCCTAGCCCAAATATGCTCTTGTATGACTACTAAACTGGTTTTAATCACATCATTAACCCTGGCATCGCTATTCAGAGGCATGTCATTATAAATCATTTCCCCCCTTCATTTTTCGCCATTAATTCATTCAAAAATAATAATAAAGCAAAAAAAGAAAATAAAGAAAATCTACAATCTTACAGGACTTTCAGATCGGCTATTTTGGCCATTCGTCATACGATAAAGCATGCAGGGCTTAAGCTAAGGCCATTATTAAAAGACACAATCAGTCTGAGTGACTGTCTTTTCAAAATGGAATTAACTTCAGGTCCCCAAACATTTTGTCCTGACCTAGCTGACTCACCCCCAACGCTTGAAAATAATATATATTTTTAATATGATTATGGCAAAGCTGCTCTATACATCTCCTTACAACAGCGTTTTTTTTAACAGATTTTGTAGTTTGTGTTAAATAAAACCGCCATTACCCTTTTCATGTCACACACCCCCTATTGCCCTAGAGGGCATTCGCGCCCCACAAGGGGCGCACGCACCACAGTCTGGGAACCCCTGACCTAGAGTAAGCCCTTTCTTTGTCGTATGAGGAACAGTGAAACCCTCCTCATGCAGACTGACCGTTGAAGTTCAGAGGCTCAACCTTGTAGTAGTTCTGCCAGTCCTGTCCGTAGCTAATGTAATCTAGGTACCAGGGGGCGGACAGGATGGTGGTGTAGCCCGCGGCCGTCACTTTGGACAGTTCCTCTGGACTGTTGCCCAGCCACACATGCACTACAGTGTCTGGCTTCAGCTGCAAGTCAGTCACACAGTCCATACACACCGGTAACCAAGGTGTTAATATCCTTTACATTTTTTACATTTGATTTTCTTTTTTTATATTTCTATTTTGACTTTTTTTTTTCCAATTTCAGTTTTAAAGGGATTGTGAGTTTTTTGTAATTTTTCTTATTTTTTTTTCTGAGCTCATCAAATTTCACCCAACTTTTAACTTTTAACATTCAGTAGATTTTCTGTGGTCTATGGTTTTCTGGCTCAAACAAGTACCGTAATTTCCGGACTATAAGCCGCAGCTTTTTACCCATGATTTGAACCCTGCGGCTTATACAACGGTGCGGCTAATCTATGGATTTTTACCGCTAACTCAGAGCCATCTAAGGCTCTGAGCTAACGTAACGGCCACTAGGGGGCCACCTGCGGCTTATAGTCCGGTGCGGCTTGTATACGGGATTTTCCCTAAATTTGGCTGGTGCGGCTTATATTCAGGTGCGCCTTATAGTCCGGAAATTACGGTAAGTGCTCAGATTTTTCGCAGTTGTTACAAGGAATTATAAAGTCATCACTCTCTTTATCTCATGAACTGTGACCCTAATTAAACCTCCACACTATTCTCCTGGTCCGTTTGAATTGAACCAAATTGCAGGTGTGGTGAGTCTATAAAGGCCAGACCGCAGGCCAGTCACATGAACTACTTGCAACAAAACCGTTTTAAGGACAGTCCATATGTTGCAATGGTGTGGCCTGGCCTTAGGCCAGGGACAGAAAAGAGATGACACATCTATCTGAGCTCAGCCAGTAGTTTCATTTTGGGACATGGGGGATTTTCTACTGATGTATTTTCCCCCCCAAGACATCAACACAACACACTACAGTCATCCTTCCTGTTTCTGCACACATTCTCACAGCTGTTAGGGAAACATTTAGCCAATCAGGGTTATTCATGTTAAAGAAACATTTAGCCAATCAGGTTTATGTAAGCCAAGCATCATGCAAAAAAAAGAAAGAAAGAAGAAAGAAAGCGGAAATACTAACAGTAACTATAACCAGTAAGACGCGCAAACGCGGGAAGCGAACGCAGCTGAGACCCTGCAGATCATGTCTGTCTGTCTGTCTGTGTGTCTGTCCCGCTGTTACTGTATATGTGGACCTGGCCCCTTCTGTGCCCATATATGGAGCTGAGTGGACCTGGCCCCTTTTGTGCCCATATATGGAGCTGAGTGATTGCTGATGCAACACACTCCATATTTGGATAGCGGGACAGACACACGGACAGACAGACATGATCTGCTAGGTCTCATAGTAAGTGCTCACTGCGTTCGCAATCATTTGTATTCATGTCTGGTGCTGTCCGACAACACCTTGTCACAACTGTGCAGTTATCAGATGTAAGCCTGCTGAATATTATATATCGAATAATAATATATATTCCGGGTTCCCTTTTGGTCGAAATGGTCGCCGTAAAGACTGGCATTCTGAAAAGACCCACACATCACAGACACACTCATGTAGACTAACCGTTGAACTTCAGAGGCTCAACCTTGTAGTACTTCTCCCAGTCCTGTCCGTAGCTAATGTAATCTAGGTACCAGGGGGAGGACAGGATGGTGGTGTAGCCCGCGGACGTCACCCGGTGCATTTCGTCCGCGATATTGTTGGACATCCACACATGCACTACAGTGTCTGGCTTCAGCTGCAACAGTCAGTCACACGTCAGTCCATACTTCTGTTCTGTACTCAGCTTATAGACAGACACCCCCCAATAATATTTAGCGTTTACGGTTAGCAAGGCATGACAAGCAGCAAAGAGAACAGAAAATTCAGTTCACACCACAAAACTGACAAAAAAATAAAATATAAATGCGAGTAGCTACATTTTAGGAAGCAACGTTGCTTAGCATGACGTATGATTTTGACAAGGCATTTAGCATGACTTATGATTTTGACAAGGCATTTAGCATGACATGATTTTGACAAGGCATTTAGCATGACTTATGATTTTGACAAGGCATTTAGCATGACTTATGATTTTGACAAGGCATTTAGCATGACTTATGATTTTGACAAGGCATTTAGCATGACATGATTTTGACAAGGCATTTAGCATGACTTATGATTTTGACAAGGCATTTAGCATGACTTATGATTTTGACAAGGCATTTAGCATGACTTATGATTTTGACAAGGCATTTAGCATGACTTATGATTTTGACAAGGCATTTAGCATGACTTATGATTTTGATAAGGCATTTAGCATGACTTATGATTTTGACAAGGCATTTAGCATGACTTATGATTTTGACAAGGCATTTAGCATGACTTATGATTTTGACAAGGCATTTAGCATGACTTATGATTTTGACAAGGCATTTAGCATGACTTATGATTTTGACAAGGCATTTAGCATGACTTATGATTTTGACAAGGCATTTAGCATGACTTAAGATTTTGACAAGGCATTTAGCATGACTTATGATTTTGACAAGGCATTTAGCATGACTTATGATTTTGACAAGGCATTTAGCATGACTTATGATTTTGACAAGGCATTTAGCATGACTTATGATTTTGACAAGGCATTTAGCATGACATGATTTTGACAAGGCATTTAGCATGACTTATGATTTTGACAAGGCATTTAGCATGACTTATGATTTTGACAAGGCATTTAGCATGACTTATGATTTTGACAAGGCATTTAGCATGACTTATGATTTTGACAAGGCAGTGTTGCATTAAGACACGTCATTGATTTCAGTTAACGTTACCTTAACTCCGTTGTCAAAGACTTCCTGCCAGATGATGTAGCCTTTCTTGGTTGTCGTCACAATATCCAAGAGTCTTATATCAAGTCATAAGAGAGGAAAAACATCCATCAGATTTTATTCAATTATCTTTTTTTTCAATCAGGTTTAGGATTTTAATCAAATGAACCATAGTGTCCCTATTCTCGGGTGAAAATATCTGATCAGAAGCTCACAATGCGTTGCAAAGTGACACGCTGTGAGCTTGTAGATCTGTTCCTCAACTAGTTAAAAATCAACAAATCCTACATTACTATGGTAACCACATGCAATACTTCCACGGACCACCAGTGGTGCTCCAGCCCCCATCTTTTAGTTTTTCTATGCATTGAGGCTGAAGGCAAGGCCAATTGAGCCCCGGAGCTGCCGATCGACCGACAGCTTTGACATGCGGTAAGCCAACATTAATATGTTTATCATTAAATAGAACGCAAAATAACACGTATTTGGCGCTCCTGGACTTCCTTAACAACACTGAGTAGTTACCAAAGCAGTGACCTTGTGTTTGTGTCAAACAGTAACTCACCTTTGGATGTAGAAGGATTCCAACTTGCTGTAGTCCCGTCCCAAGCCGTGCTGATCCATGAACTTTGTAATATCTGGGTTGGACTTCCTGCAAGGGGGTTTATAGTTCAAACGTAATATAATTTAGAACATAATATGCTCTTCTTATGGTTCACTAAAGTCATACTCTGCATAACATTCATTATACTAGTCTTTTCGGTGTTTTGTTAGAACTACGATTCCCAGCATTCAGTTCAAAACAAAACCACTGAACCAAGGACATCTTGAAAAGTAACATTGTCGGAATCGGTACATATTAACTTTAAAATACATAAATAAATACATTTGTGGTTAGAGAAATTGTCAAAAGAAAATAGTTAATGTGTGAAAGACTATATAACAATAACTATAAAAACGTTACACGCTATCGAACTTGCAAGTATTATGTCCATTGGCAGAAACATGAAAGTCATGCTTCCCAGCACATGGAGTGCAATAGTGTGGTTTTGGAGACGTGAACCTAATCATCTCACCAGCAGCTGAAGTCCACCTCGTCTCCCCCCAAGTGAACGTAGGCGTCGGAGAACACAGAGCTGATCTCCTTGAAGAACTGGCTCATGAATTCATACGTGGAGTTTAGGATGGGGTTGACGGGTCCGAAGGTCCCAGAGGGACTGGCTCCAGAGTAGCAGGGCGTGAGCAGGTCCTTCTGGCCTGAGATGGAGATGTTAAGATGACACAAGGTATTCACTCCATTTGTTCACTAATTTAAGGTGATATAAGGTATTCACTCCAAGGCTTTCATTCGTTTACTAATTTAACAACATACCTGGATACGGCAAGACAGTGACTCTTCATCATTTCAAGAAGCCCCAGATTGATATGCATATTATGATCAAAGTCATGGTAGAAATCCTGGTGCGCTCAAAATATGAACGTGAACTATGCCTAACCTAAACCTCAATATAAAACAAATATACAAGAATAGCCAGTGAACTCACCTTTGCCCCATGACTGAGTATGTCCCGGAGTGTCAAATTCAGGGATCACGCGGATCCCTCGCAGACGAGCAAACTCAATGATCATCTTCACGTCCGCAGGGGTGTACACGTGTGTGTACGGGTGGTAGGCTCCCTGTTGACAAACACCTTCGTGAAAATGCTACATAGTTTGTGCAAAAATAACAACGTTCTTGAGATAATAATCCCCCCCTGCTCTCTGTCTGAAGTTAAATGTCGGTATAACATTGAGATTGAAGTGTACAACGCAATGTTCTACATACAACTTGTACCTGATAAAACATAGGATAATCCGCACTGTGTTTAATTCTCCTAGAGTGAAGTTATTCAGTGCAGTGTTATGACCGAAATAGTCTTCGTCAAGTACATCTTGTGTTCACCAATATCGGCGTAATGCGAGGCACCAGTAGGACCAGTAATAAATAGGCGCAAAGACAAAGCACAAGGCCTTTTTTATTATGAGTATATACTGTGAATTTAGCTTCACCATACAAAGAGTGAATTAAATCACTGAAGGAACAGATAAATATGATGAATATTATTATTTATACCTACAGTAATACCTACAATACTTTTGCAAGCCGGAACATTAAAGCTGCCATTCTATAGTTAGCCAGATGCTGAATGCGGTTGTAAGCAATTCCACTGACCTGTTGGCTGAGCTGGGGAAACGTACGGCTCAGGTAGGGGAAGGAGGGGTCGTCCACTATGTGCCAATGGAATACATTGAATTTGTTCATCGCCATTGCTTCCTGTATGGAGGATTGAAGAAGACGTTAGGAGGAAAGGACATTGACCACTAAACCACACCATGAACCCTAACTTCCCTTTTAGTCTACTTGTCAGAATGTGAACCCGGGCATTTTGAGTACACCAAAGTTTTAGGTTTTTATGTTTAGAAATGTTGAGTATGGGTCTCCAGCATGTAGAAACTGCCAGATGCTAACTTGCATATGTTGAGCATTTTTCATAATTAGCTGTAATTACAATAATCACTTATATGGACAATATTTCAGCAATTGTACCAGGCCTAATAGGATATTTCCTTGCTAATCAGTCTTAAAAGCACCAAGTTTAAGGCCAGAGACTATTGCTGAAATATTGTCCATATAGGTGATTAATTTGATTATGGTAAAGCTAATTATGAAAATTGCTCAACATATGCATGTTAGCATCTGACAGTTTCTACATGCTGATGACCCATACTAAAACGTTGGTGTAGTCAACATGTCCGGGTTCACAATGGGGCTCTATGGGCTGGCAAGTAGACTATTTTATCCTGGGTCGTCATAACAGGCGAAACATTCGCCAAAGGTAACAGACCAGACCTACGACTCGCATTAATGAAGCATTTTGAAAAGGTTCCCATAATGGTATACCCAAAAAAGGGACAGCAGGCATAACTCATTAAGACCTGAGGCCAATTCTACAACAATTCTTCTCCAACTTTTTCATGCCCCCCACCCCCCATCTAAGAATGTTTTGTGCCAGGGATCCCCAGAAGAGAAGATTTGTGTTTAAACAAATCTAAATTATTCACAATTTCTAGATTTTTGTAAAAAAAAATATGTAAAAAAAAAAAGAATAGCAATGTACAAGCTCACAGCGTGGCACAAAGTGACGCTTTGTGAGCTTGTACATCTGCTATTTTTCAGAGCTACCGTTCTAAACCACTGTTTAGAACCGAATTTACCTTTTCTGAGGAACTAAAATCTAAAATGACAGGTTTTATTGGGTCAAAGTGGTTCAAAGACTAAAGCACAACAGAAGAACGTACCAGGTTAGCCAGGATGACTTTAATGGACAGGAAGTGGCGAGAGGTGTCCAACAGGACGCCCCTGTGTGCAAACCTGGGAGAGTCACTGACCACCGTCTGGTTGACGCTTTTCTGAAAGCAGAGACAAGGCCATCAGGCTCACACCATGGTCAGCAACACAAACTGGACATGATACTCCACTTGAATGCAGTTCTCTCCACTATTCATTTGTATTAAATCATCATACCTACATCATCATAAACATCATGTATTTATGATACACTATAGTTCTATATTAGATGTACTATCTAGGGATGTCCATATCATGTTTTCTTGCTCCCGATCCGAATCCGATCATTTGATTTTGAGCATCTGCCGATACAGATTTTTCCCAGATCTAATATTTATATTTTATAGAACACGTTTATGCCATATCACAATAGTAGTCTACAATATCCCAAATCACAGACAATTTCCAGTCTAATATCATGATATGGATATAATATTGATACTAGGGATGTCCCGGTCACGTTTTTTGGCTCCCGATCCGATTCTGATCATTTGAAAATTACGTGATCGGCTCCGATTTCCGATCCGATCGGGACAACCCGAGTACTATCCTGTATATCAGATATAGGATACTACTTGGTTAAATTAATAATTCATTAATGAATTTAGATGAATGTATTTATTTATGTGTAAGGCTTTATATGGGCTTCCCCCGGGAATCTGTAAAACAAAAACCAACACCACTAGAGGACAATGTGAGGGGTCATTTAATACCGTGTGGACAGACACCATGTTTTGAAACAATGTGCTGCCTGTCAGCAAAGTGAAGTAAACATCGGAATGTCCTACCGTCCCACTAGCAATAAGGAAGTGTCCTACTTTTACGGCCCATCTGAAACAATGACTTCAAGGCAAACCAGAACTTTGGATTATAACCTCGACTGTTGTACAATGTATGATAATCTTGTGTCGTTTCTTGTTTTCTCTACTACTTCTGCATGTGTGTATTTGTAATGTGCACATTGTCATTTGTGATGTTTCAGTTTTTGTTACCTGCCTAGGGAGGGACTGCCATTCTTTCTAACTCATGTAGGCATGTTTGCGTCTTATATTTTTTAATATGTCCCTATCAAATAAACAATTAAAGTAAGTTGTGTTTGGTTCACTTACAGCGCCATACTCGTCTTCATACACCAACTGACTGAAGGTCTCAAGGCCTGAGAGAAAGTGCGTACAGTAAGACACAATGCAAGTCAGTAGGAACATACTGTAGGAAGAACCTTTTAACGTTTATCACCACACAAATACAATTCAGTGGTTCTCAAACTTTTTAATTTCAAGGACCCCCAGCTTGGTATGCATTAGGCCTTGGATCCACATAACTCTGAGAGTGCAAAAAATGGAACCAAATGGACCTGCTCGGGGCATTTTGGTTTCAATTGTATACCCATAAGAGACTCCTATGCGCTTGATCCGAGTACCTAAAAAGAAGATCCAATTCAATAAATATATATTCCATCCATTCTTGAGTTGTCCTGACTGAAGCGCTGTATTACATAATGTGTGCAACTGCAAACAGATTAAATGTTAGATGTACTCATAGGATAACACTAAACAGTGTTGCTTTTATTGTGTGAACTCAGTGTGTAACACCAATAAAGTCAATACAGGTCACATGGGATTCATCAAGCTTTGTTTATTCTTTAGCTTTTGAAGCCACAGGTTGCCATGTAAAAGAAAGGTCAACCATGATGGTGCTGATCACATGAGGGCATTGATATATGGATGTTACAGTACTTGATGTGATAAGACGATAATAACAACTGTACCTCTGAGCGCGCCCCACACCTTTGGGGCCTTCAGTACAGCGTACGGCTGGCCCACTGAGAGCTCATCTGGACAAAGACACAGGCAGAGACAATTTACGAATTAGGCATTTAGAGGACGCTCTTAATCTAGAGAGATTTACAGTAAGCAAGGAAGACACGAGGTAATACACCAGATGCTTAATCTAAGATCATTAGGTAAAGCAAGGACCTATCATCAGTCAAGTTTATAGGTTCTTGCTTTACCTACGATTGTAAATTGTATGATGACTCTAAACAGTAGAATATCAACAAACACAGATCAATAATCTGTGTAGATTGAAACTATACATACTGTACTATACTTAAGGGTGTCACTTGCCAGGTCTACAAATGACCTGGCATCTGTCTACAATAACATGTCATCTAAATTACATTTTAGCTTTTGCATAAGCCTGCAACTAAGGAAGTCAAGGCTAGGGCAAGTGCTACAGGCTAAGGTGGCGTCTGAAGAGGTGAGTCTTCGGATTACACAGACATAACCATTCTTTATGGCTTGGCTAAAACAATGCATGCTATGCTACCTAAAGAGAATTCTTATTAAATAACCATGCAACCTATTAGTGCCAGGTCAAGAGTGTTAGGACCTCTCTGGCATGGTTAATAGTATTAACCTGGTTAAACCAGTTACTAGTAGACTAGTGATCCCTCACCCATGACTCTATTGACTGCAGAATGTTGCCCCACAGGATAAACTGCATATCTCTATACTCTCAACGGACAGTAGCCTAACACTCACAGAGCTCCTCCCAAGACCAAGAGACATACATACTGTATGTACATAGTGGTGTTGCTGAAACGACATACTGTGCAGCCCTGATAGAACACCAATGGGGAAGCTGTGGTTAAACAGACTCACATGACTCATCAGAGGCGACACTGGGGTAACCGTCACACTCAGAATCAGGCGATGTGATCACCACCTGTAATTCAGGTATGTCAGATGACCTGGGCTCATGTCTCCTCCCTCGTATGTTGGCAAACACGTATCCATAGTACCTGTACAGCAGAAGAAAAACCAGGGGAAATCAAGGTTTATTTGTCACTACCGCTGATGATCTCTTATAATGGTAATGGTAAATGGTAGCCTGGCTTCTTGGCCAGACTCCTATCACACTGCAGATTCGCGTCTGGCTATGTAAATGGTGCATTTATATAGCGTCTTTATCCAAGGTGCTTTACATAGAATGTGCATGTAATGCATTGTAATGCACATTCACAGTATAGTATAGCCACAGATATAGCAGCAGTAACATCAAGATAAAACCTACATAACCTAATTATAAATGTATAGTCAAACATCCATATATACAGTAGTACCAGATGAAACCTGATTCTCAGCACAGTAAATTAGTGTACATATAATAATTATATAGAGAAATGTAGCATTTTACTTCAACAGAATGCATGTTAGCTATGAAATGGCTCATATATTATCATACATTACAACTTACATGTTGGGCATTTAGCAGAAGCTCTTACCCAGAGAGACTTACAATAAGCAAGGTAATCACCATGGCTAGGTAATCACTGGTCTGGACCAGGGTTAGCCATGGTTCACATGACGCTGTCATGATAATCATGACAGTCATGTTTCAGGGCTAGACCAGGGTAATCAGTGTAATCACATACATAAACAAATACAGAGAGACCATAGTGCCTAGTCTTAGCCCCAAGCGTAGGGACAGAGGGAACATGGGGCTAAGTTAGTACATTACATTATGGAATAGCAATGTATGTAATATCAGCCATTCTAAGAGTTAATACAGATATGCATGACATTGTAATAACAGCGTATATACCTTCTATATGCGTTTTGCAGGAGGCTGCAGCCCGCTCCAACGGACGACTCTTTGCCGTCGACGATAGAGAAGCCGGTGCTGCTCAACCTGAATGGAACCTTGGACATCTGCACCTTCAGGGGCAGCGGCCACAGAGAGCCGTACTCAGACTCCCCTCCGACGGCCACCGTCTCCTCTTCCTCCGCGGCGGGCTCTGTGTACACTCCTTCACTGTACAGATCATCATAGAGGTCGTTGTACCTCAAGCCCTGGCAAAGAAGAGCCACCTGCAACAATATGAAAGTCTTCTTCCACGCCACAGCCATCATCATCATGCCTGCAGTGCTCACTCACTGTACTAAATTCGCTACTACACACAGAGCGGGGACTCGGGGAGTGCAGGAAGTGAATGTGATTTTAAACTAAAGTTATGACAACAACATCATGTGATCTATGAGAAACAAGCCAGAAGAAGGCGGGGCCTGGGCCAGAACCCAATTTATATCTAGACAAACTATAATATAATATAACCTCTGGATGTATAACTTTTTCTGACCGAAAACGCACAATTTTTAGCCCCTCCTATATTCAGCTATTAGTGTAGATTTTCGTCTTAATACACAAACATTAAATTCCAATTGACAATCAATGGCGAACTTATGTCATATGTGGACGAGCGAATCGCTATTTTGGTCCTACACAAAGATTCCCATTGACAATGAATGGAGAAATTACGTCATGTAGCAGTGTCAGTGTAACACGTGTTGCTTTGCTTGTGTGAACTTATGACACCAAGAAAGTCAGGTCACATGGATTCATCAAGATTAATTTGTTTATCCTTTAGCTTTTGAAACCACAGGTTGCCATGCAAAACAAAGGTCATCCATGGAGGTGCTGATCCAGGCTAGTGCTGATCACATGAGGGCATTAATATATATGGATGTTATTTGAGGTGATAAGACAACAGATAACTGTACCTCTGACCTTTGGGGCCTTTTTTGATTGATTGATTGAAATCTTTATTAACAGTTTGCAGAATTACAGTACATTTCAAACACAAACTCAATACAAAGACTGTTAACTGTGAGTGGACGACCCAATTAAGCCTTACACTTGTTTACAACAGGGTCCACATTGTTCAATTCATCAAAACATTTAGAGACAAACAAATAGACACTTCTATGTAGTTAAAGAACAGAACAGGAATTCATCATATAGGAAGCGAAAAGGGAAAAAAAGTATATATACAGTGAGGGGAACAGGGGGATAAAAGAAAAGAAAACGAAAGACAGAGTGTAGGGCGCCTGCACACAACACCATGCGTTGATGCCATGTGTGCATATGTGCAGGCACCCAACACCACGTCCATACAAAAACATAGTACAATCCATAGTACAAAGACAGAGTGTAGGGCGCCTGCACACAACACCATGCGTTGATGCCATGTGTGCATATGTGCAGGCACCCAACACCACGTCCATACAAAAACATAGTACAATCCAGATACAAATTCAGCTTTTACAGAGGCCAGTTTCGAATTGCAGCCATCCGTAGGTGCCCTTTGAGAGCAGTTTTGAAGGAGCCAAGGGATTCACATGTCTTAATGACTGTTGGTAGGGCGTTCCACATTTTGGTCGCATAGGAGCGAAAAGAATTTAGTCCCTTGTTTGTGCCGAATCTGGGTTGTACATGGTTTGTTGCACTCCCTCTGGTGTTGTGGGTGTGGACTTCGTTTACATTAAGGAAGTATTTAGACAGGTACATGGGTATCTTGGTGGTGTATCTAATCTTGTGGACCAGACCCATTGCAAGATGCTGTACTCTGTCGTCGACCCTAAGCCATCCCAGCCTGTCAAAGTGGGCAGGGGTGAGGTGGGTTCGGGGGGTGAGGCCAAGTAGGAGCCTGACCAGTTTGTTTTGGGAGGTCTGGAGCCTTGTTTTAAGGGCCTTTGAGGTGCTGTGGTACCAGGAGGTGGATGCATAGTCAAAGAAACCTTGTACAAGGGCTCCTGTTAAGGTCTTCAAGGTGTTTTTGTCGACCAGTGAGGAGATCCTGTAGAGGAATCTTGTTCTTTGATTGACTTTTTTGATTACGTTGGTGGCCATCTTATCACCGGAAAGATTGGCCTCCAGGATGGAACCTAGGTAGGTAATTTGATCCTTCCGTGTGATAATATCATCACCAACTCTAACCAAGAAGCCATCTGCCTTTTTGAGATTACTATTTGATCCGAAGAGAATGGATTCAGTTTTTCCCAGGTGTAAGTACAGCGTACGGTTGGCCCACTGAGAGCTCATCTGGACAATGTAACTTATTTTTACCATGGCCAGAACCCCGCCTAATAATAATTATGTCAAACTCCAAAACCGTTCCCTTTTTAATATTTTTGTCCTTTTTTAGGTTGTAATCCAGTAGGTGGCGGTAAATATTTCCAGACAGGTTCCAAAAGTAGCTTCTTTGGTTCTTGTTACCTGGAAGTGGAAGCAGAATAAACCGGATAAGAGGCGCGCCGCGGGGCCTGTTTGTTTAAAAACAAAACTACTGTTGACGGTAAGTTAACGGAACACCAAACTTAGTTTTAACGGTTTTTATTAGTCCATATACTACCGGATCAGCAAAGAATGAGAATGGCAGACACATGAACAACCACGCGAAAAATAACCAAGTCCCCTTTTCAATAAAAACCTTTTCCGACGCTTATTTCGAATGGCTAAGAACAAATGAGTCTTCTATCCTATCCTTCTGTCCGAAGACCGAAACATCCCCCTCGTCGACGACGCCCACTCTGGTAAAGTTATATAACCGTGTGTTAAAATGTGATTCTGTAATGAAAGTTGAATAAGATGGTTCCCGAACTGAGGGTCCCCTAGCCCCACAAGCAGAACCCAATGGTAGTAAAGTTTCTGACATTTTTAGCTTAAAGTCCAAATTTCATAAAAGCTTTATGGAGGGTTCCGAGAGGGGCTAAGGGTCCCCCAAATTTAGCCCAAACATTTAGACTCTCGTAGGTGTTTATTCTGATTAAAATAAAATACAAACCTCTACGAGAGTCTAAATGTTTGTGCTACCCCAAATTATTATTTGGCGGGTTCCACGTTCCAGATAATATATTTGGTGGACCCTGTTGTTGTGCTTTAAATGTACTGTAATTCTGCAAACTGTTAATACATTTTTCAATCAATCAATCAAAACTCTCACTCAACGGTAAACATTGAACAAACCTTGAATTTTAATGGGTCACTCACGACTCCTATTAAAATGTAATTTTCTTTTCAAAAGATTTTATTTATAAAATGTAAAAGAAGTTATACATTTTAAAATAAACAAAACAAATCTAAGAAATTCCATAAAGTAAATTGCTGATCTACAAGCTCACAATGTTTTACAGAAGAGGCCCATCATGGACCTAGGATGCTCGGCACACAAGGAAAGGTATGTGTTGTGTACTAAAGTATGCCCCCACCCCCCACGCACAACCATAGGGGCGCACAACTCTGCCAGGTCACAGGTGATCCCAATTAAAGGCTCATACCTAGTCTGGATTTTCGGTGGTGGGGTGACCACTGAACTACAACATGACGTCACAAGCCGCGGTGAAGAGCAAACCACCACTCCAGCCCTGCTCTCTGTTTTTACTCACCACCGCTCAACGTTATCTCAGCTCCGGTGGTCAGCTCACCACCGAAAATCCAGACTATGAATAGGCCTTAAGATTCCCAATTAAGGCCTGATGAGGTGAAGGTGACGGCTGGCTCTTTTTTCATCCAGCTCAGTTGGAGTAAGCATGCATTTTGTAGACTAGAGAGCAGCGTTTTCTTCCTTCACACTTCGTAAACCTCTCCTTGATTTACTATTACTCCATGACAACACAAATGATTAGCAGTTGAAGCTTTGTTATCGTCGCATCGGGTCATTCCAGTTAGTGAGTACATCGGTGTCAGAAGCCTGTGTGTTGGTTCCCTGGATAGTTCCCACAGCACCACTTGGCTGGCTCTTCGGACGGGGTCCTGCTAGTCTCATTCTCCTGGCTGCTATTTTCTGTCTCACCCTAGGTCAGTGATTCCCAAACTTGTTAAGGTCAAGGACCCAGGGACCCCCATAAGAGAATATTTTTACGGCTCTAGCAGTGATTCTGAACCCGTTTAATTTCAAGGACCCCCAGTTTGACATGCATTAATGTATGGACCCCCATTTAATGGCATTTCTCTATCTTTGAGACACTAATTTGAATTGTAAAATCAAATGTATGTTAATTTAACTCGTAGACGTAGAAATGTGTACACTCTCAGAATTGCAGCCCCATAAGGGTCCATTTGGTTCCAAACTTATCATTTAGCTGGGGACCCCCTGGAACTCCCTCAAGGACCCCTGCAATAGAACAGACTGTAGCAGTTCAATCTTTGTTTAACAAAAAAGTTTACCGGTCCCCTAAATTATTTGGATTTTTTTCAACTCAGATTCTATCTTTTCAGCGGTACCGGTGATTCGGGTCGAGAAGAAGGGATCATGGAGGCAAGTGCTGCACTGGCACCTGGACACCTTCATCCAAGTGAAGAATCCCAATCTGATGGATCATCATCTGAAATGGTAATGTACAATGTGGTCCTGAAACGTTTTCATGTCAAGGACTCCCGAAAGGATCTGAAAAGATGATGTGTAGCGGAGAGAAGATTTATGTTGTTGAAATGTTCAAAATTATTCAAGTGATGGGAGATTAATTGGCAAACACATCTGTATCGATTCTAGTTGTTTTTAGATTAATCTGTATCGGTTCGATTAATAAATCAATCAATTTACAGATAAACAAGCTCAAAGTAACAGCTTGAACTACAAGCTCACAATATTAAATATGAAGGCATTAAAGTAAAATCTGACTTGCCTAAGCCTGCAGTGCAGACACCCTGTTGCATGTATTTTCAGAATAGACAAAATTATTATTGTTTTAATACAGAATAAGATCATATCGACATCGGTTATCGGCCATTATGGCATTTCATTATATCGATATCGTCCAAAATGTCTATTCGGCACATCTCGTTTGGCAAATATTAAGACTAGATTTCCTGTTGAGTAAGACATTTATTTTTATTTTTAGGATCCCAAAATGGATGTCCTGCAGTTGGCGACGCCATCCAAGAGCCTGGATATTGGTACAAAAATTACAAAATGGCTGTCTCTGGTATAAGAAATATTCACATTTGGAAAGTTGTTACCATGCTTTTGGTTTTATTCTGTTTTGTTGTCTTTGTCTGTTCTTTTTCCCCCTTCATGTAGAGGAAGTGGTTAAGGCCTCCTCTCTTCTAAACACACCTGTGAAGAGGGGAACGGAGTCACTGAGTCACTGTGAATTTTTTGAAAAGCATCCACCAATTTGGGCATCAATGCCTGATGCCTCGTCATGGGAACTGGAAGAACCGGAGCCCATCCTCTTCGAGCTGGATGACGAGGATAAGCCTGGGAACGTAGTGCAGAACAGATCGTAAGGAAATAATATTATAAAGCAGTGATTCTCAACCGACCCCCAGTTAGATTTGTTACGATCGGTTATCTCTGGTACACCCCAATCGACACTGTAAAAACCCTCTGTGTTAACCCATTTAAATGGTGCATTTATATAGCGCCTTTATCCAAGGCACTTTACATAGATTGTGCATTACATTCACACATTCATACACTGATGGTAGCAGAAACCATGCAAGGCACCAACCAGCACATCAGGAGCAATTAGGGGTTCAGTGTCATGTGTCATGGACACTTCGACACTAACTCTGGGTGAGCCAGGGTTTGAACTGGCAACCTTGTGGTTACTGGTTACCATCCAGCCACTCTACTGAGTCCTGAGCCACCGCTGCCCCCCCAAGACCCGAGGCACTTTTCTTTTGAGTCTGGCACCAGCACCTCACCCTGTCAGATGAGCACGGTGTTTTTATTAAAGTCTACAAAAAATTACATTTGATTCATTCGTACATTCTCGAAGTTCCAGACCCATAACGGTTCATTTGGAAGAAATGGAAATCTAATGGAAATGTAGTACACAGAATGTTACACATTGTATTTTCCTGTCATATCCTTCAGTGCGTTCTTACCTTTTAGGCTGGACAGTTCCGAGGCTGAGTCTCCCATTGAAACTCTGAGCCCCTCGAAGAAGGTTGTAGCACCCCGGTAAGTTCTCCCTCCATGATCAGTTGGTTTTCAGTATTGAATATGGTACTCATTTGACTGTTTTATTGATGGTCATTTACTCCTTTGCAGTTTTTGTCTTAAACTGGGCACGCGCCAGATTGGAATGGAACTATACCATTCTATATTCTAATATGCTTTATTTTTGCTACACTGCCTGCCTTTGGGCATTGCACATAGGATTTATTACGCTGAATGGCTGTTGTAGGTCTGGAAATTGGGTTAAATATTCTGGAAAGGTTTTGGAAATTGTGTGGGAACCCTGGGCCAGCTTAGGCCGATTCTACAAATGCTTAGAAGTTCTAAATCCAAAACTTTTCTTTTGAGTATTTTATTTTATTAAGGCAGAAGTAGCAGAGAAAAAGAGTGCAGTGTTTTAAAGCTTGTGGATCTGCTACTTTAGATGCTTTCGTGTGATGCTGTAGTCAGTGTAGTTGGTATGATAACGTAGGCCGTTCACGAAAGTTTGAATATGGAGAGATGAATGGTTTCTGTCAGATAGCGACAATGTATAGCTAAAATGACAGTGATGCTTTCACGGTTTTAATGGGTTAAAGTACATGAACATGGTAAAACACAACCTAATCATGTTTTGTAATTCATCTTTTAAGGAACATGGTGTTCTCTCCGCGGACAAAGGCTCCAGTTCCAACACCTCCTTCGGAGGTCGAGGAAGAGGAGTTCATGATGGTGGACGAGGTAGTAGTATCTCCTTTTAGTTTCAGGAGAACCAAGAGGAGACCGAAGGAGCTGGAGACAAGCTCCTCTTCAGAGCATGGAGGATCACCAGGTAAGGGCAACTGGCAATGAACAGAAAATGTATCGAAACCCACATTTAGAACCAATAGCCTAACTTAATCTCGCTCGTGTAGGTTTACCCATTCCACCCAAGACCTGCGGCTGATAATAAAAAAAATCTTCCCACTTTAACCCTGTATTAGACGGGGAGCGACGGGTCATGAGCGACAGGTCTGCTCATGTCATGAGAGGTGCGGGATGCGTAGCGTAGAGATAATAAGCTCACCACAATGCTCACCACGTAAATTAATCACCCCTTCAACTTTGCATCTAAAATTATAGACGCACGCCTCATTGAAAATTAATTACTAGGCGTGTCACTCCCTGTCTGAAAAGGCCATTACACTTTGTTCTTCCACATACACATCTATCTATCTATATCGTTCATTAATTGTAATTGAGGCAAAAGTTTGAAATAATCGTGACATTGATTTGAAGTCGTATCGCCCGTACCTGTCGGCAGATTCCAAAGACTTTTCAATGGAGGAGGAAGGAGATGCAAGGGAGAAGAAACCTGTGAAGATTGGTTCCTCACAGATCTCCAGTAACACACCTGTGAAGAAGACTGGTTCCTCACAGATCTCCAGTAACACACCTGTGAAGAAGACTGGTTCCTCACAGATCTCCAGTAACACACCTGTGAAGAAGACTGGTTCCGCACAGAGCTCCAGTAACACACCTGTGAAGAAGACTGGTTCCGCACAGAGCTCCAGTAACACACCTGTGAAGAAGACTGGTTCCGCACAGAGCTCCAGTAACACACCTGTGAAGAAGACTGGTTCCGCACAGAGCTCCAGTAACACACCTGTGAAGAAGACTGGTTCCGCAGAGAGCTCCAGGAACACACCTGTGAAGAAGACTAGTTCCGCACAGAGCTCCAGCAAAGCTGGATCCAAAAAGTATCCCAAGAGAAAGGTGACTACGGTATATCCGACAATGAGCTTGATGATAGAACCCAGTTATTCCCCACCACTTAGTCATAGTCTTTTGAATGATTTCTTTTTTTTTAATAGTCATGTTAAATCCTTTTGATTACATTTTTGAGTCCATTTGATTTAATTTTACACTTCAAATCAGGGTCCATTTGTTTACATACTCCATAATTTAGCTTGGGAACCACCTGGAATCCTCTTGGACCACTGGTTGAAACCCACTGATTTAACTGTTGCGTCACTCCCTGTTGTAGGTATCCTCTGACAGCTCGGCATTAGAGACGGAGGTACAACCTACAAAGGTAATGAAGCCTGAAAATGAGGCAAAGATGGGGGTCCTTGACATGAAAAAGGTTGAGCATCACTGACATAGAACATAGACATGTGGTTTTCTAAAAACTATTAGGATTTAGAAGCCTTTTTTTAGCGTTTAAATTAACGGTTGCATCCCTGTTCTCCACTCAACAGGACAGCTCTGAAGAAGAGAAGACTGACTGTTCAGGTAACTCTTTTCCACCACTTTCAAAATGTGTTTGGGGTCATTAACCTACTTGAGCTTTTGTGTGCAACCAAGGAAGTGACGGAAAATGAGTATCGTATCTAATTGCTGAATCAAGCAATTTAACAACTGGGGTGCTCAGTGACGTTACTAGGCCTGCGTCCACGCATGCTACTTTATCCTGATATGTTATGAACAAATTCAGCACTCGAGTTATGCCCAGAGCAAACCTGAATGCACCCGTGTGACATTCCAGAGTGTCTGCGTCTTTCTACAGCCCTCCCCCCCATTGTCAATGCGTTCACTAAACAAACTTTGAACTAAAGAAAAACATTAAAATGTGTATAAAAATACATTTCCATTTGTGTATAAAAATACACAAATTTTTGGGTATGCCCATATGATGACCACAGATGTTATAAAGGTGTGAAAAACGTATTTCACTACGTCTTTAAACTGTCTGTCCCCATCCCCAATCATGTGGGACCCTTTTTGAGTCCTCACCGAGGTTGAGAACCATGGCTGTAGCCTATCGTAAAGCATGACGCTTTTAACTCTTTATCTGCTCAGATTCCGTTGTGCGTTCATCCGAAAGGAGTCGGAGGCCGCCTGGCGACTGGTGGCTGAGCCATGGGCTGGGCATCGGAGACCTCCCCACGTCTGACAGGTAGGCCTGGCACAATCATTACAGATATCTCAAATGACTGACATCATAATTGCAGAGCATTGTCATGTGGAATGGGCTTCTTAAAAGTCTTTCAAAGGAGAATTTTTTAATTCTTCACTCAAAAGATGACTAGCAGGACCTATTCATTCATAACTAACAATGCCCTAATTGTAAATGATCTAATGGATGTATCACTTTTTTTTTATTATTATATTTTTTATCCCACGATTTTGTAACCCATTTTTCACCCCTGTGTCAATCATCTAATGTGATCCTGGGCTCTACACACCCTCCACCAACCTAGTCCCCATATATGGGGGACAAGGGGAGAGCAACGGACTTGAACTTTTATATGAATATCCCTGCACACTTTTTCTCCGAAAAACTATTCCAGTCTACAACAACCTTTTTACTGTTTTGAAAGGACCAAAATGGAAATGACCTGACAAGCTTTTGTGTTTATCCCTGACTATTATATGCACTTGTTTTTTTTTTACTTGTACATGAAATTAAGTCAATCAATCATCATAATTTTTGCATAAGAGCCAGAATCGTTTCCATATTGAAAACACAATGACTTCATTGTTATTATCCTGACATTTCCTTGAAAAGCATGTTAAGTGAGTTTTCTTGTAATCATAACGTCTCATAACTACACTTAAAAAAAGAAAATGGTGGAAAAAGCCCATCTACAATACAAGCTCACAACGCATTATTTTGAAAGTATAAAGATACTGAATATGTACTGTAGGTCATTTCTTTGTATATGTAAGTTAATATTCATATCTGCCCCATGCAATTATTGTTTGCGAAGCCTTAAAGTCCAAACTGACATTTGTTATTCACACGTTACCAATATTCAGCTAAATTGAAACCATTGATCGCAAAACATTCAACACAAACGGTCAAATAAAGGTTTGTGATTGTTGTGACAGAAGGAAGCGGAGCCCCAGCAAGACGCCCAGAGCAACGAAGCGTCCCAGTCAGACAGCTGGAACTGTTGAGGTGGAAGCCACCGGGAAGAGAAAACCCACAGCCCAGACAGGTAAGGTCTAGAACGGTGATTCCCAAACCTCAAAGACCCCCTAATAAGCCTGCGGACCCCCATTTGAAAAGATATGACAGGGACCCCCATAAGAGAGATTGTTATGGCTCTAGCAGTGATTCTCAACCCGGACCCACAGTTTGACATGCATTAGGCTACAGAGTACAGACTCCCATTTGATGGCATTTCTATCTCTGGAACCCTGGTCAGATCCATAAGGGTCCATGCTTGGTTCCAAGCTATCATTTAGCTGGGGACCACCTGGAACTCCCTCAAGGACCCCTAGGGGTCCCCGAACCACTGGTCTAGAACACTGATTCTCAACCTGTAGGTCGGGACCCCCAGGGGGTCCCCACATGACAGTCAAGTGACAATTTAAGGATTTTTCTTTTTTTAAATGCCTCCATAAATGAAAAAAGACCAGTACTGTGTCAAAAGTAATTAAAACATTAGCCAAATTGTCAAATAATATAAGGAGGCAATTTTTTTTTTAAACGGACACTATATATTCTATAACCTTACACCGCCTTGTCTTGTGCAACATTGGGGGTCATGTCCTTAAATGGTTGAACCACTGATGTGTAACAGATAACAATTGATAAAATAACTTGACTAATCAAAAACGTAATCAATAGAATATTCGCAAGGGAAATAATAACTGTTCTCTATTCGCATGTATCAACATCATGTATCATGATGTTGTGATAGTTGAATTAATAACCGAATGTGTCTGTTTTACAGGAGACGGCGCCTCTGAAAATGGAAACGTGGCAATCTCGCCACAGCGAGAATCCCCTGAACTCCCCCTGAGAAAGACGTTCGCCTCGACTCCAAAGGCCGTCGGCCGTGTGCGTGTTGTTGTGAGCAGCAGTCCTTGCACGGGCAGCGCCACAGAGGAGGATGGAATATCCTTCCCTGTCGAGGAGGAGCAGGCTTCACCGCCCAGTGATTCCTGTGAGTATCCAGCTTTAGAACATGTAGGCCTCCCACAATTAGTCCATCGCTAAATCCCACCCCAACCCATCCTTGTCCAATAGGCACGTACGAGCAAAGAAAGCTTGACCTGCATAGCAACCGTTGCTAAACTATTTGGATTGGCATTGGACAATTGCTTTTTGGGGTGGGATTTAGTGAAGGGCTAATTTAAATCCCACCCCAAAAAGCGATTGTCCAATGCCAATCCAAATAGTTTAGTTTATTTTGTATGGCTGTGATGTTTGTAGAGAGAAGACTTCCGCACACCTGGTAGGCAATTTGGAGCAGGTGCGATGATGACAGAGTATGATCATGTGAAAGGAGGGACATCCGCACACTGCCACTTGCTGGTTCAGAGCATTTTATTGAGCAACGTTTCGGTCTTGCGACCTTCCTCAGGCTTGGCTGTGATGTTGAAATGAACGTATACACGGCTTAACTTCGAGAGTTACACAGCTGACCCACCCAGGGGTTGGCAATAATACTAATGACTGTAGTCTTACCATGCAACATTGCAACATTTGACTATTGGTAATGGGTACCAGTCATTCTCAGCCATCTGCCATGTGCAGACTTTTGTTTTGGAAGCCTAAAAGCGAAACGGAAATGTCCAACAATTGTACACCTATTAATCATCAACTAAAATGTCATGATCGTTCGTCGCAGCCCTATCGGAAGAACAGTCTGCAATGGAAGATGCAGACCCTGCCACCCGTGATTCCGTTTATCACTCTGCAATGGAAGGTGAAGCCAGCGGGAATCCGGCGGTGGCAGTTTCAGCCAGCGACACCAACCAGCGTCCGGCTGTGATTGGTGCATCCTCGGCCCTTACAGTATCCCCTGTGATTGCTGCATCATCGTCCCTCACAGAATCCCCTGTGCGACGCTGGCCCTCCCAGGACTACAGCTTCCCAAGCAGAAATCGGCTCTCTGATGACAAGTGAGAAACTCTTACTCATCTTAAACTCATGGATTAGACTGAGCAGTGGTTTTCAACCAGTGGTCCTTGAGGGGGTTCCAGGTGGTCCCCAGCTAAATTATGGGAGAGTTGGTAACCAAATGGACCTTTTAGGTTTTTAACTCTTGAGAGCATAAAATGATGACATGTGGTCGAACTTTCAACATTGGCAAAAGCATCTTCCCTAAATCCCTAAGCATTTGGGATATTTCATAAAAAGCAACTGTTTGAAACGTCATTCTGTGATTTCTTCACCTGATTGGCAGTAAGTAGAACAGCAGGAACAATATTACAAAAACTAATCTTGCATATAGTGGTGAAGTTGATGATGTAATTTATGTGTGATCCAGCAATAATGATTATTGCAAGACTATTTGATACGATTGCTGACTACATATTTGATTGTTGAAATTTTAAATCTGTTACTACTATATCGTTACACAATGATTACAATAAGAACTGTCATTAACATTTTATTGGAATTTGTGGCCCGCCATAGATATAGGAAGGGTTTTTACAACGTGTTGTAAAAAACTGGTTATTGACTGTTTTTTCACCACAGGTCACAAGGCTTCGTAAGTGGACCGTCTTCTCTTATTGAACTGGACTCTCGTGAGGAAGAGGACTCATGTATGTATTAAAGCAGTGGTTCGCAATCTTTTCCCTCTGCTTTCTCTCTACTGCCTATCAGCCTCTATTCTATTCCTTTCCTATTCTATATTTTCTCTCTCTTTCTGTCACTGTCTATTATTTTCATTCCTTTGTTCTCTCGCTGCTCTGTTTCGCCAGTTTGTTTCTTTTTACACATCACCTCACCGAAAACCTGTGGCCTAATGGCCCCATTTGTTTTGTTTCAGTTCTTCCGTCATCGACCGTCCAGTCGAGATGTCCAGTCTCATCTCTGTCTGCCACAGAGATGTGTGCGCTCCCTCTGGCTCCACTGTCTCTGACTGACCGTGATCAGGAAGACCTCTCAGTGTGGTGGAACATAGTCTTTCCTTCCACTGCCTACGGTAAGAACACAGCGACGTAGACCTCTTAGTGTGGTGGAACATAGTCTTTCCTTCCACTGCCTACGGTAAGAACACAGCGACGTAGACCTCTGTGTGGTGGAACATGGTCTGGCCTTCCACTGCCTACGGTAAGAACACAGCGACGTAGACCTCTCAGTGTGGTGGAACATGGTCTGGCCTTCCACTGCCTACGGTAAGAACACAGCGACGTAGACCTCTCAGTGTGGTGGAACATGGTCTGGCCTTCCACTGCCTACGGTAAGAACACAGCGACGTAGACCTCTCAGTGTGGTGGAACATGGTCTGGCCTTCCACTGCCTACGGTAAGAACACAGCGACGTAGACCTCTCAGTGTGGTGGAACATGGTCTGGCCTTCCACTGCCTACGGTAAGAACACAGCGACGTAGACCTCTCAGTGTGATGGAACATGGTCTGGCCTTCCACTGCCTACGGTAAGAATAAGAACACAGCGACGTAGCGCACCCAAGTCTGACAGAATGTACACATCCTACCTGGGTAAGATGCGTACAGGACTATCAAATGACTATTGTAAGCCACCTACCTCCCTGACAGTGTTGCAGGGACAGTTTTAATATTTTTCAATATTAAACATGTCTATGGGGACATAGGGGGAAGAAAACGTGACAAACATTACAAAGATGCCCAGAACATCGAGATGAACCTGTTTAGTTTATGGCTGCTCCAACAGTAGTGGCAACATTCCAACAAAAAAAACGGAATGTCAAAATATCCACCGCGGTGGCTGAGACCAGAGCCATTGAGTAATGGTTGAGACGAAGCAGTGAAAGGTCCTGAAAGATACATAACGTCAGTCTTACCCAATACCCAATCTTTCTGTTTTATGAACACATGGCTGCTGTGCTTTATACCATAAAACAGCTTATAACTGTCCCATGCATTATTATGCATGGAACAGTTGTAAGCCATGACATATTTTTTCCTTCTGTGTTTGAGTGCAGTTTGCATCAATCCAGACGTGTTTAAAATGTCTTGTCTGTTTGTCTTGTGCAACAGACAACTTTCAATGGTTCTCCCACCGAGGCAGAATCCTGGGCGTATGCACAGACCTGGTGCATGACAGCTGTTGTGCTGGGAAGGTGTTGCTGGGCTCCAACATGCGGAAACCGCTCTGGGTGGATCACAGCGCCACAACTGTAAGGAGACTCTTTTGTCTTTACTACTGTACATGCAGTATACATCCATTGGTATATGGTGCATTTATATATATATAGCACCTTTATCCAAGGCGCTTTACATAGATTGTGCATTACACACGCACACACTCATGCATACAGGTCCATATAAATTAATTCGAAATATTTTGTAAAAGTAAATTTTCTTCGGTAATATAATTCCAAAAGTGAAACTTTATTATTCTCAATTCAGTGTGCATAAAGTGTATTAGTATTTAAAACTTTTTTGTTTAATCTCTTATGGCGTACAGCTCCCAAACCACCCACTCTACTCCACTACAATCTCTGTAAAGCGCCTTGGATAAAGGCGCTATATAAATGCACCATTTGGCTAATCTACATGCATGCATGTATTTATTTATTTTGTATTAAAATGGAGTCTTAATTGCTCCATTGTCTTAACTTTAATTTTCTTTGTGCGTTTAAGGTTTGCCATGTTCTGGTGGGTTGTGTGGCTCTGACCATGGATGGTGAGACCTCCCGTTACAGCCCAGGACAGTCCTTCATAGTGCCATGTGGTAAGTTTATTTTATTTAATGTAAATTCAATGTAAAAAGTAAAAACATATTGAGACTGCGTCTCTTTTTCAAGTGGGAACTGGCCAAGTGGCAGAATACATAATTACACTTCCAACGCTACATTGTACATGTCAAGTTATACAACAGCCAAATAAATAATAAATCCATGAAAAATACCTCCAGAAGCCTATACAATATATACAACAATAAATAAATAAAATGTACACTAACGACAATAACGGTAAGCATTCAGGAACGTCCTTCATAGTGTCAAGAATTGCGTCGTTTTCCAATTGGCTCCTTATTGTATTGTTCTATTTCCACAGGACACGCCCACAGCCTGAAGAACCCAGGGGAGCAGCCTGTGATTCTGGGTTTTACCCGCATCCTGGCAGAATCTGCTTCTGATGATGATCAGTGAAGAGGACCGGGTTTTACCAGAACCAGCTTCTGATGATGATCAGTGAAGAGGACCGGGTTTTTACCTCTTTTAGCCTGGCACCGGAACCAGCTTCTGATGATCAGTGAAGAGGACATTTTGTTGCTTTGGGGCAGAAACCTCTTAACTCCATATTCTACTAATCTTCTAATTATTGCCCTATACTCGATCATACTACATAGTCACTCAAAAGTATGCAAAGTAGCAGATCCAAATGCCCGAACACCTTTTGACTTGAGCTTTAGATCTGCTACTGCGACTATTTTTGAGTTTGGATTTATGAGGACAGAGGTTTCCACCAGACAGATTATTTTTTTGTACATTGTGCTCTTTTTGTATTTTTATAGTGTGGCTCCCATGGGGCTTGCTGTCTAGCAGAGGGGCAGTCTAGACCCCGTCTTGTCTCGGAAACAAACCTAAATGTCTGAAACACTTCTGAGAATGTTGTTGCTGCATCACTTGATTTGTTAGTTTATTCAGATTTTTGTTTGTTAATTTGGGCAAGGCCATTTTCGAACTGGTAGTGCAGTTATTAATAGATGGGTTAGCTCTGAAAGAGCTTAGCAGAGGTCGTCATCCGTGCCCAAATTTGGTCGGTCCGATATTTGAGTTCCATTAAAGTTTCAAATAGTTTTTCAGGCAGAAACTTTGTATCTGTTATATACAGTTGTATATATTTTTTTAATATTATATAATTTCAGTTTACTTATTTTTGTTTACCTGTTTTTGACACTGTTTACGTTCTCAAAATTGTTCAATAAAACACAAATCTGGTTAATGCAACGTTACCTATTATTTTGTATTGGTATGCATTCAAGCACTTACCCTGGAGTAAAGACTCATATAGGCTACTGCATGGTCTGGGAAGGATACAGAGCAAGTGTTATGTTCATGATTTCAATGTAATGATGTGAAGTGACAGGCAGGGGACCCTGAGATTGCAGACCATCTCATTGACTCGAAAGAAGAAATTCATGTAGATTAGCTAAATGGTGCATTTATTTAGCACCTTTATCCATGGCGCTTTACAGAGGTTATGCAGTACATTCACCTATTCACACGCCAATGCCAGATGAAACTCTGCAAGGCACCAACCTGCACATCGGGAGCAATTAGGGGTTGAGTCTTGCTCAAGGACACTTCGACACTAACTCTGGGGGAGCCTGTGGTTTCCATCCGGTCACTCTACCCCTGAGCCACTGCCGCCCCCACTTTCCAGCTACTTTCCAGACTAGGCACAAGTATAGTGATTTTCTTTGTTATTGTTTTCTAAAGCTGGTGTAGGACTACATTTGAAACTCGTGAATTGAATACAATGACTGGTAGTAGGCTATCATAGCACCATGACTAGTCATATCCCCAATTCCCCATAGTACCGTATTTTCATTCTGCAGTGTAAAGAGGATTTAAATTGAAGCTAAAGTAGCTGTGTCGGGCTTCTTGCATGCACCAGTTTTGTGGTTTACAATACTTTGCAAAGACATTCAGTTATAGACACCGCCACCACTACCAATTATTGTATACTATAGCCTTGTGGTTAGACTGTCCGCCCTGAGACTGGGAGGTCAGGGTTCGATCCCCGGCCGGGTCATACCAAAGACTCTAAAAATGGGACCCAGTGCCTCCCTGCTTGACACTCAGCATCAAGGGTTGGATTCCCTGTGACATACTTGCGTCATGTCCAGGGGGTGTACTTGTACATCAAGCTGCCTCACGCTACAGAAACAGGAGATAGGCTCCTGCCCTATAGGCCTCATGGCTTGGCAAGGCTACTTACTTTACTATACTGCAGCTGTAAATGCTATATTGCAGCTGTGGAATAGCAGCAATCCACACTACCTTCCTGACAGAGCAGTGAAGTGCTAATCTTCCAGTTTATGTTCTGAACAAGTTGAAGTTTACCAACTTCAAGTTCTTGCTTTGATGCTCTCTAGTCTATAGACCAGATATGGCTATTGGCTAGTCTAATTGTTGTATTAGCTAGCAGATGAGCACTTCTTCTAATGGCAGAGATGTACTATTATGAGGGGGAAAAATGCAATGAATTAAAAAAAACATCCTTATTGTTTTAACCATGGATGGACCAATAAATCGTATTAGAATAAGAATATGTAGGCCTACTTTGGCAGACGCCTGTTAAAGGCCACTTCACCCCTTTTGCAACCATATCTTATTTTAATGATGTTTAGGACACAAGAAACACTTCCCTGGTGGGTTTAAGTGCCAAGGTGTCTGTCCACTTGATGGCGCCCTTTGACCAGGTATTTTCATGCCACTGATGAAGTGACTGTGAGCAGCTGCGTCACTCCATTCAACATGACAGAGCAGCAAATGCAATACTGTTTATTAGCTTAAAATAGTTTGAAATGTTTACTTAAAACTGTCTTGAAGACATCTGTTTTGACACTTATACTATTATGCTGCATTGTTGACACCTGCCATGTTGGGGAGTGGGGACCAACACAGGTGTTTACATTTGTCTGAACAGTCTGATTAGTGTAGAACTAATTTGTTTGCAGCACCTACTCTAGTTTGTCCTCAACATGGCTGGTGTAGGACTACATTTGAAACTCATGAATTCTATCACCATGATGACCATGGTCATGCATTTTCATTCTGCAGTGTAAAGATTGGGATTTTAAGGAAAGCAACGGTAGCTGTGTCGGGCTTCTAAAAGAGCTACAACAGGTAATTTAACAAATGCACTTTTGTTTACAATACGTTGCAAAGACATTCAGTTATAGACACCGCCACCACCAATAATTGTATAGCCTACTATATTGCAGCTTTATGCTATATTGCAGCATGAGTCCACTCCTGACAGAGCAGTGAAGCAACAGCTATGTTCTGAGCAAGCTGAAGTTTACCAAGTTAAATGCTCTAGTCGACCAGAGCCATCTAATAGAAGAGCTAGCCGCCATTGGACTGGTCACTGGCCCCATGAAGTGAACGGAGTTTTCGTAAGATCTGTCTTGTAGGCCTACTCTATGGCTCTGGTCTATACCAGATAATAGATTGTATGGCTATTGGCTAGTTGACTAATTGTTGCTGTT
This sequence comes from Protomyctophum bolini, assembly GCF_963924005.1. Classification (NCBI taxonomy): domain Eukaryota; kingdom Metazoa; phylum Chordata; class Actinopteri; order Myctophiformes; family Myctophidae; genus Protomyctophum; species Protomyctophum bolini. The sequence goes on along the minus strand of NC_137883.1, from coordinate 23,336,295 downwards.
AGTTTGCAGATGAGCACTTCTTTTAATGGCAGGCAGAGTTGTAGGTAGATCTGATCCATATCCTTCTACTGCTTAGTTGTAGTCTACTATTATGAATCTGTGTGGACGTGAGGGTGTGTCATCAAGTGACCAAAATGTTTCTTTCACCTACTCAAAGAGAGGCTTAATCATTTCTGATCTGTCCCGAGGGCATATTTAGAGCCTATTCCCATGCATTTAGTTTTTAAGAAAGAAGACATTCAACAGTATTAATTAACTCTATTGCAATGTTCAATGCTCAATAGGAATGTGAGGCACTGAGTGAGGCACTGACCCAAATAGACAGGAATAATGATTGAATTAATCTATTCAAGTGGATTGCAACCTCATGCCTCAAAATGAGTAAACATAAAAAATCAAAATAAAATAATTCATATCACAAAAACCAAAATAATGATTGTATTTTATTTTTTCATTTCCATATAGACAATATCAGCATTGGAGATCATTGGATAATGCTTTATATCCCTGATACTGTCTTCATATCCCTTCAGTAGATCATGATGTTTGCAAGTTAGCATTCGCATTTCCTTTTACATTTCATTCAGTGGTGCTCAGAAAAAAACCAAAACAAAACTTCTGATTGGATAGAAAACAAACAAAAACATTTAAAAGAAAAATAAACAAGATAGGGGTGGAGATGTTAACGTAGATTTGTAAAAGAGAGGTGAGGAGAGGACTTGTGAATGTGGAGTACTAATAACGATAAGAGTTGATCATTTGGATTGTCTGCCGCAGTGTAGCAGCTGGTTTACAAGATGGCATCTGATGAAGATCCTTGCTACTCAGATCAACTGGCCCCTGGGAGAACCAACGAGAGAGAGAGAGAGAAATAACGTAAGAACAATACACACTAGCGTTTTATTTTATTTTTACCAGCTGCAAAGTGCAAAGCAGCCTGGTCTACTTTCTATCAGGTTGGTAGTGGCAAGTGGCAACTTATCATTTCATTGGCTGACGTAGTCACCTATCTTTCTGATTGGCTGCCTCGTCTCTAGGCAACCAGACACGTTTTTGCCTCTAGCCGACCTCTCAGCCAATGGGAGTGTGTGTGTGTGTGTGTGTGTGTGTGTGTGTGTGTGTGTGTGTGTGTGTGTGTGTGTGTGTGTGTGTGTGTGTGTGTGTGTGTTAAAATATGACTGTCATTTTGGGCTTGTTGTTTTTTCTCACTTAGAAGTAGAAGTAGACAATGTAGAAATACTAGATACCAAAAGTACTGAAATCTTTTCAAATTATTTTATCAAAGCGTATTTTTTTTAAATATAGCCGATCTACATGCTTGCAGCGTGTCATATCACAACACGCATTGGTTGCACCAAAAATAATTATAAGCTTCAATAGATTATTATCTATTAATCCAGTTACAGATTTAGTTTTAAACCAAACCTCTTAATCTTAGTTTTATTTTTCACGGTGAACCTGGACTCATTTCAACCCTGTTGTAACCCCACTGCTCTGAACTGGGAAAAACATGTACACTCACGTGTGGATGGTGTGGTCAGGCGAATGGGTTTCCAAACGGGTCTCCAAACGGATCAGAAGAGCCAGACGTCTGGACAGCAGGAGGGCTCTGTGAGAGACCGACATTAGATTAGAGCTCTGGTTCTCAAACCGTTTCATGTCAAGGACCCCCAAATGGACATTTATTAGGCCGCGGACCCCCCATTTAAAAAGATATGGCCTCAGACCACCCCACAGGAGAAGATGTTTTTTTTTACGGCAGTGATTTTCAACCATTTTAATTTCTAGGACCCCCCAGTTTGACCTGCATTAGTCTACGCGGGGCCCACATTTAATGGCATTGCTATCTCTGGGACCCCAACTTATATTGTAAAATCACTGTTAATTTAACTCTGAGAGTGTATGAGTCCATTTGATTCTATTCTGTACACTCTCTTATTTACTATGACACTATGGCACATTAGGACTGGAGTTCTAACTAGTACTAGTGGTTATCAAATGTTTTATTTCCAAGGACCCCCATAACTCTTGAGTGTGTACAAATGGAACCAAATAGTCCATTTGGTTCCATTTTTTGTACACACTCGCTCTCAGAGTTACAGACCTGCTATATGGTCATTCAGGGCTAGCACTTTGTGTGTTTCTGGTATTATACTCATTTTGTATGTCCGTCGCAAAAACATTTTCTTTGTCAAATGTCCACCACAAGCCAACATGATGTTGATGACCCCTGCAGGGGTCTTTTCAGGCCAAGCAGGACCCCTTAGTTGAGAGCTCGTATGAGCTTGTAGATCTGCTATTTTTCAATGGCTAAAGCATAACATAATGTTAATACCAAAAGGGGTTCCCGCCCAAAATGGGTTAACCACTTTACTTTGTAAACTTGACCTTTGGCTCGGTACTTGGTCTGCTCCTTATTCCATGAACACTAAACCTCTTCGCCGAAAATAGCCGATCTACAAGCGTCAGAGCTTGTAGATCTGCTATCTTCGGGCCAATGTTCCCCCCAGAATAGGGATGTGAGGCCAGGGTTCAAGTGGTTATTGGTTCATGTAAAAATAATAAATAAAAAAATCACACCCATTAGAATGGTCAAGATCACTGGACCCCCCAGGGTTCCTTGAGGGGGTTCCAGGGGGTCCGCACTCCGCAGCTAAAATAAATGACTTATAGTTAGTACCCAAATGGACCCTAATAGGTCTGTAACTCTGGTCAAAATGAAACCATGGCGCTATTCGTACATTCTGCGTTAAATAAAGAGGATTTTACAGTGTAGATTACATGTTTTCTCACACAGTGGGTCAATGAGATCAAAGAAGCAGTCATGGCCAAAGCTGAACATAACATTTGACAGCTGACACATGTCAGCAAACATGGGAGGAAGAACCTGTGGAGGCAAATAACAAGCCAGTGTGCCCTTTTTAGCTTTGTGCTTTTTCCAGTTAAACATTAAAAAAAAGAACAAACGCTCTCAAGAGTTAATGATCGAATAAGGGTCCGTTTGGTTGCCAACTCTCACTCATCATTTAGCTGGGGACCAACCCCCTCAGGCTCAAGGACCACTGGCTAGAGAACCACTGCTTTTTACAGCACTGACCATGGCCATGGGCGGCGCTCCAAAGGCTTCGTCAAAGATGCTCTGGTTGAAGCCTTGTGACGGCGCTGGGGCTGCGGCTGGAGCCAGAGAGAAGGCATCGTCTAGGAGGCCCGGGGCCAGGCTCGGAGCTAGAAGAACTGCAGCAGGGGCGTCTATAACAGACAGACAGACAGACAGAGGGTTGAGGCTCGGACCTAGAACTGCAGCAGGGGCGTCTACAACAGACAGACAACAGACAGATGGTTGAGGCTCGGACCTAGAACTGCAGCTATAACAGACAGACATATAATATGACACAGCCAGGTGACATTCAGAGAACATTCGCAGTGGTGGAAGATTTACTAGACATTAGTCCGGTATTCAAAATGTACTTTGTATTTTTTTTATGTACTGTATGTCTAGGTTCTTTATTTTTTGTGAGAGGAACACAATGGAAGTGAAACTTGTATTTTTGTAACTCCTTCATTGTGTTATGGTTGCTAGCAATTAAATAAGTCGAGAGCACTTTCGAGACCCATTGGGATGTCACATTTTCACATATCAAGATATGATTCTTCAGATTCAAATATGCAAATTGTACCTTTTAAATAACATAATATTTTTGAGTGGTGCAACCACTCCTACAATCAGCAATGTCCATGTACCTACCTGTGTGTACACCTGTGTGTATGAGCCTGAGTATGTTACTGATTTATACCAGTAGGGGGCGGCAGAAACAGAGGGAGGGGTAGTGCTGTGTAATGAGAGAGAGAGAGAGAGAGAGAGAGAGAGAGAGAGAGAGAGGGGGGGGGGGGGGGGGGGGGGAATTGCACCACTCAGTTCACACGTGTGTGATTTTACTACTATATTGGAGCAGTAAACATTGTGCGTTACCGTTGACAACCGCTGACATTTGGTTGATGTCAAAGTCGTCGTGGTCCGCGACGTCCTGAGGCAGGCCCACTTTATTCGAGAAGTACTGGTCGAAGGCTCCGCCTCCGTTGGTGCTAGGGGGCGGGGCCTCTCCCTTCCTGGCCGGGATGGCGGGCGGCGGCTTGGCGATCTGGAAGTCTTTAAACATGTCCTTCCCCATTTTCTTCTCCTTCTCCCCGAGGGGGTCCAGCGCTGTGAAGGCGCTGTTCTCCACCTTGGGAGGAGCCTCTTTGACGGGGGGTCGCGGAGGGGGTCGCGGAGGACCCTGCAGGTGGTGTTCGCCCATCATGGGGAAATGGCTAGGCTGAAAGGGGTTGGCCATGATGGGGGGCTGACCCCAGCCCGGAGCAGCACCCTGCATGGGTCCAAGCTGCGGAGGAGGCTGGCCCCAGAGTTGGGGCTGGGAGGAGGCGGGCGGGGCGCCGTACTGAGGCGGCATCTGTTGACCCCAGACGCCCGGCGGTATGGGCAGGCCGCCGAAGGCAGACGGCTGGGGGAAGGTGGGCTGATGGCCGCCTGGGAGTGTCATCGGAGAGCCCACGCCTGGCATGGAGGGGAACATGGAGTGGACAGAGGTGGGGGGGGCTCCCCACAGGGTGGTGACCGCAGGGCCGAGCTGGAGATTACCTGAAGGGACGGAAGGGAACAGGCTTGTCAGGGTTTAGTAGTAGTTAAAGTAGTCAGTGAGACGTGGAATGGGTTACCTGAAGGGACAGAAGGGAACAGGCTTGTCAGGGTTTAGTAGTAGTTAAAGTAGTCAGTGAGACGTGGAATGGGTTATCTCGTCAAAAAGTATCTTAAGACGTACCCAGAGCAGCGATGGAGGACGCCACGGAGATGGCAGGTGTGTTGTTGAAGAGACCGTCGACTGCGTCAGGCGAGCCGTCGCTCTGCCCAGGCTCAGCGAACAGGTCTGCTCCAAACAGGTCGTTGTTTGTAGACTTTTTCCACGGAGTCAACAAAGAAAATCCGTCAGAATACGCGGCAGCCTCAATGACTATAACAATCTCAACTTTAATTGTATATGTAACGCATCGGTTGTGTTGTTGTAAACACACTTGTTTGGGTTTTTGTAATCTAACATAATTTAGCAACTATCAATTACGTTTGACAGAAATACATGTTTAATTAAAAAGGCATAAAATTGGTCATAACGTCGTAACTTACCACCGCTTTACTCACTGAAGCATGAATGTTATGAAATGGCATTATGATGAGCAAAGATGGAAATGGAAAACAAGAGTTGATTGTTGAACAGGACGGTTACAGAGTTGATTGTTGAACAGGACGGTTACAGGTGTCAAGACAAGTTAGACGAATGAGCATGCAAACCCCTACAGACAGACAGACAGACAGCTCCCATCCCGGTTAGAACGAAGCATGTAGGCAGTGCACACAACAAAACCCTCGCCTATTTTCAACCTATCTTCACATTATTTTTTATAATGCTCATAACATTTCTGTCACCTCCGTCCACCAAAATAATTTTGGTTCTAGAACTGGTCAGGGCACTAATTAGCCCGCGGACCCCCATCTTGAAAAGATATGCCAGGGACCCCCATAAGAGAAGGTTTTTTACGGCTCTAGCAGTGATTCTCTACCCGTTTAATTTCAAGGACCCCCAGTGTTGACATGCATTTGTCTACGGACCCCCTTTTAACGGCATTTCTGTCTCTGGGACCCCCAATTTATATTGTAATGGAGATTTCAGAAACATGCCTACTAGTGACATCGATGACTATGCGGGAATCCAAGCTAATAGAAACGGCAGGCTTTCTATTCCTGGAAAGCTAGCGTGCTATAATAGAAGCCATTGTTCTCGCATTAATAGAAAAAATCACACCCTTGTAAAGTGAGGAGGCGCTCTTATCATCATACATCATCTCATTCAGGCCAATCACAATTTGTGTCCTCACCTTCGTCTTCAATGTTTGTGTTTACACAAACCCTCAAAGCTGGACATAGGAGGGTGGGGGCTAGCGGCCCTCAAAAAAGAAAAAACACTTATTTAAGTGTGTGCGGTTGGACTTTTTTAAAACAATTCTGGGCGGGAACCCCTTTTGGTGTTTTAAGCGTAATGCTATGCTTTAGCTATTGAAAAATAGCAGACCTACAAGCTATTTTTGAAAAATCATGAAAATGTGCCTCAAATCTTTGAATATTATATTATTCCAGAGTGAATGTTTTTAACTTGCTTCTGGAACAACACATTTTCAGATGGAGGTCGGCGGCCAATCTTTGGGATCCTTGACATGAAATATTGAGCACCTCTGACATAGAAACATTGGTATTTCAGAAAACTGTCAGAATTTAGAAGAAACTCTTCTACATTTCCACGTCAGACCTAAATGGGTTAAAGGCTTTTAAATCACTGGTTCTCAACGTCAACTCAGGTCTGAGGACCTCCAGGGTTAATTTAACGGAGGGTTTTACAGTGTGGAAACGTAACCTAAACCTAAAAGACAACGTAACGCAAACCTGTGAAAAACAGAAAGGAGAGGTAAAACCCGGCCGCCAAACCAGTAGGGGTCCTTGGAATTTGTTGAGAATGCTGTAATCTAAACTTAGTACAAACATCACCACAGACCAAGAAAACCCCCCCCAATGTTCAGAAAGGGAGGGGTTAGGAAACCAATTGTGGTTTTGGAGGTGTGCAAACTGTGCATATACAGAAACCATTACCATCCAAACATGCAACATTACTGTTACATCACTGTCAGGCTGGAAACCTTGTATCTCCATATTTATTTATTAGATTTTATTGAATAGATCGATATACTATTGGTCACACTTTATGTGTCTCTGTGGGTTTTATAAATACTTGTATTTAACCGTATACTTAAGTTTAGAGAATTGTGAAAATTCCCGATCTGCCAGCTCACAGCGCAGTTCTCAACCCGTTTGTTATACCTCAGGCTGATTCCAAAAAATACCTAAGTTTATGAAAAACATCATTCAAAAATTAAAAAGAAAAATAATGATGTTGCTGCATATAATGTACATAGCAACAACCGTCTTGAAAAGTAACATCCCCAAAAAGGCATTCCTGTCCTAAGTGGGTTAAAGATTCCACACATGGCCAAAATCGGGATGCCAAGTTGAACCTTTTTTTTTAATATTTTTTTACTTATTATTAGCCACGTATTAGAGCTTGTGACTAAATTCCATAACTCCATTAGGTCAACCGGAATCAGTTCTTAAAAATGTAATTGAATTTTTCATTTCATGAATACCGGTAATTGTCTTTTTTTTTTAACCTCTTTGGACATACAAGGTTTCGGACCCGACATCGACGCTATATACATTTGATGCATGGAGCAGTGGGTTTTCACCTGTGCCCTCCTTCGACCTCGTCCGGCCTTAGCGTTCTGCGGAGGCGGGCTAATGACAACCGACTCCTTGCCGCCGCCGCGGGGCGACACTGGCGTTTGCGGCTCACACGCTACGCCGTTAGAAAGAAGAGCGACGCTTTTCACGGAGGAGGAAGAAGACGCGTCGAGAAACGGGTTCTGGGCGGAGAGCGCCAGCACCGCCGCCGCCGGTCCGACGCAACTGTCCTCCTCCGCGGCGGAGGCACTCTTGGGTCCATGCGATATCACGCCCCCTAGTGGCCAGTGGCCATTGCTAAGCGCTAGGATCACGCTCTCGCTGGACAGCCCGTTGAGCTGAGACGAGTCCCCGAGGCCATTCATGATTGTCTTGGTAGTGGCGGGCGGCGCCGCAGCAGCGGCCTGATTGGCGGCGGCCGCGGCGAGAGAGATGTGAGGGTTATTATGGGATGGTGAATGAGAAAGGGGGTCGTCTTTGAAAGGGTCAGTGTCTGGCGTTGGAAAGAAGCCAAACGCGGAGGAGGAAAAGGGCTTCTCTGTGTGCGGAGAAGCCCAGAGGTTAGACGAGGCACAGGAAGTCACAAAGGGGTTTCCCTTTATACAGTTCTGATTGCTGTCGACTTCAGAGGACAAGTCCAGCAAGAGAATATCATTAGACTCCTGGGTTAACATGGGGTGGTGGTGGGGGTGGTGGTGGGGAGGAAGAGAGAAATTTGGGGGGGGGGAGAAAAGACAGATTTATGAATCGGTTCTGTTGGAAGAGATGAGCAATTGTTAAAAAAAGAAAAAAAGAGCAAAATGAATAATCACATGATAATGTAAAGATATGACAGTTTTAACATGATTGATGAATAGGATACTGATATCAATGATCAGAAACTCAATTATTAAAAATCCATAATTCATCTCTTTTTTTGTTTTTACAGTCAAAAGTACAAAATTTGAGTTTCAGACGATTGATATGTAGAATGATTTGAGCGGTGCTGTAGAGTGCAGTTGAGCCAGAGGCGGCCTTATTGGCTTCTGTTTTCAGCTGTTTCAATTGAAACAGGTCCTGATATGCAATAACTAAATAACTCTGTTACACTGTTTTGTGTAATAATAATAATAATAATACAGTTGAAACTAAAGAAAGAAAACGAATAAGGTTCCAATAATCATCTGCTTCATCATAAGTGATCAATTTGTTCCATAAAAGCATGGATCCTTTTGAAACAGATTGCCTAAGGCAGCCTCTGGGTGGAGCGCAATGCTTTCACATCATAATACAGGCGGCAAAACAATAGCACAGCTGCCCTGAAGGGGGCGACATTTCTCTGAACATCTGTTCTATATAACTGCTGTTCAAAGTGATAGAAAGATCAGGACACATGAGCTGCATGATTGTCGAACGACGTATCGACCAAAGTGTCACGTGGCACTGCCTCTACTCCGGGTGATGAGTTGACAGGATGTTGTGGAGGGTTTCTTTCCACACATATTTACTATCCTAGTAATAAAGTTGCATGAAATGCAGACCAGCCTCTCCTCTGTTGTGGAAATAAAAATAACGTTTTACCTACTCACCCATACAAAGGCGGCTTGTGTTATTAGAAAGCCTACTTTCCTTAGTGGACGCACTCTGACCCCCCCACCACTGCACCAGAAGGGGATTTTTTTTCTAAAGGTTTTCTTTTCTTTTTTCGGTGAAAATAAAATCCCTTTCTGGCCAAAAAGTGCATTTTATACAGTACGTGTGGTGGTGGTGGGGGGGGGGGGGGGGGCTCACAGTGTGTCCACTAAGGAAAGTAGGCTTTCTAATTACACAAGCCGCCTTTGTATTGGTGAGTCGGTGGAAGAGGCTGGTCTGCGTTTCATGCAAGCCAGGAAAAGAACGGTCCCATAGCCTTAAATGCAACGGCAGCAAAGGGCATTAGGGCTATGGACCAGAGCTAGTAATAATTGACTGTTGAACCTCTCTCTCTCTCTCTCTCTCTCTCTCTCTCTCTCTCTCTCTCTCTCTATGTACCAGAGAAAGTTGACCATACTGGTCATATACTCTGTTAGCAGCATACGTACTGTGGGAGAGTGGATGTCTGGAGGGGTTGACATGTCGCCAAACAGGTCAAGCTGTTCCACAGGCTGGACAGTAGTAAAGGAACAGAGAGATTTACATTAGTAGTGAGTTGGACAGCTTCATTTGTCATTTTGAACGTATATATACCCAACCGTTGTTTGCCCCGTGTGAATGCACTGGGAACATTGAGCGAGAGGGTGATGAGCTTGTGTTAACCCATTCTGACCTGAGATCAGATTCTTAAAAATGTCTTCTACATCCTGACAGTTTTCTGAAAAAGCTATATGTTTCTATGTCAGTCGTTCGATTTTTCAAAAATAGCAGACCTACAAGCTCGTAGCGCGCCACTCGGTGGCGTGCTATGAGCTTGTAGATCTGCTATTTTTCAATAGCTAAAGCATAACATAATGCTAACACCAAAATGGGTTGATTGGTAGCTTCCATACTACTTCATGCCCATTGTGAGGAATCAACGCAAGCTAACGCCATTTCACACTTAACGCATGTGACATCAATACTTAACCAGCCCTATAGAGCGTCGCAGAACCAACGACAGGCCCAGGAAATAATTCCCCATGCATTTTTCCCATAGACATTTCAAAAAGTATTTATTTGAAGTCTGTAAGCCTCGAAACAAATTATGCCAACTCGGATCGTGACAAATCATGACAACAAACACAATTGTTTGGGGCGAACAAATAATTAGAAACACTTTTTTGTTGTTGTTTTTCTTCTTCATAATTATTTGATCGGCCCCAAATATTGTGTTTGTTGTCATGATTTGTCACGATCAGAGTTGGCTTTGTCCGAGGCTTTAGGTCTCTAAATAAATACTTTTTGAAATGTCTATAAGAAAAATTTACTAGTATTAAAATTATATTGTCTTTTTTTATATATATTGTATTTGTATTTAGATCATAAAGTTAACACAACTATGATTAATCAAATTAAAAAATGGCAAAAATAAATAAATAAAATCAAGATTTCATTTCAAATATAGCAAAAATAGCAGATCTACAAGCTTGTAGATATTTTGAGCTTATATCTGCTATTTTTGCTACGACAGCAATGTGGCCCCTGGTAGTGAGTGTGGAAATACAGTGGCCCCCTCCATTGTCAAAGTTGCCCACCCCTGTTCTATACCTAAATCTAAAACATAAATTATTCATTAGCTGCAGCCGTGTTGCTTACATCACGGTATACTATAGGGTCAGCATTATGCAGTCTTGTCATGTTTCTAATCGACTGAAGATTTTAACCTGAACTGGAAAACAAATACTACAAAAAGGGTATCGTCCTCATGTAAGCCCTGTTTTATTATTTGGCTATTAAGAATATGATTATGAACATTTGTGGGATGCCAGGGTGACTAGAAGGTGATTGTTATTTTTTTGTTATTGTCAGTTGGACAATGTGGTGCAACGATGAATGTCGGGTTGATCATCTACAATTATACTAATAAATTATTAAACTTGTGAACAAGAGCAAAAACACTTACTTTAGCAGTTTTCTGTCCTGCTTCAACACTTAGCAAGGCATCACTTCCATTCTGAAAGTAGAATTCAGTGGGTCAGACGTTGCATTTTGGCACACTTCTTCTTGAATCGTAACCACAAGACGACAGACAACCTCTTACCTCAACTACTGTGCTGCTATTTTCACCCTGCAAAACGGATGAAGACAGTTAGTGCAAATCTTTACACCAAACAACAGACGGTTGCAGTGCAGAAAACTACTATCATTAATTGAATATCTACAGTTTGTTTCTGTGAAGTAACCCCTTGTTCACGTTCAAGATGTGAATCTGCCCCCGAAAACCTTGCCAACGCTGTAATTTGCGCTTTCCTGTACTGGAAATGGCTCTAAGCCATCGGTGTAAAGCTTGGGAGAGCTCACAGCAGCATTTGCAAGCCTCCAAAGCATCTGGAAGTCAAAGCAGCACAGCCTAAAAATTCAACTCTATTACCACTGTTGGGAAAGCTACTCCGGAAGTGTCATAATTTACTCTTCACTTGTTACATGGTATCAAAACTAGTTATTATGAAAGGATGAAAAATGCGGGGAGGGGGGGAATAAAACAAAATTGCAGATACAGTTGTAGCTTTGTAGTTTTGCATCTGAAGTTGAACGCAGCTCAGCTTCAAATTTGTAGCTTTGTATCTTTTGCAGCAGCTACAAACGTCAGATTTGCTTCCTAGCTTCACGTCGCTCGCTTCAATTGACAATGAATGGTATCTTTGTATCTGCCCGTGTGAACGCACCATTACTAGACACATTTCTCCTATGGAACCTGGAATACAACCGGTACAACCAGGTCCTTTTTAGAATAACATTGACTTTATTGGAACACTAGTTAAACCTACAGTCACCAATAGCCCTTATAGTTGCTGGAGAAAGTAATAATACAGTAATATATGACTTAGTAATAAGTTACTATGTCAGTCGTGTTAATTCGTAACAGTCGTGTTCATTCGCTTCTGCTGTAATGCTGGCGAGTGCTTAAAGGCCTATTCATAGTTTTTGGTGATAAGGTGACCACCGCAGTGGTTAGGAAAACTACAACATGACATTACGCCGGGGTGATAAGCGACATGATGTTTTTACTAACCATCTTATCGCCTAAAAACTGTAGTTTGAATAGGCCTTATATATTAGTGACATGAGAAAGATCCAACGCATTCTCCCAAGTAACGGATGTCTTGGGAAGACGTGTCGCAACAACGCAAACTGTTGCAATGCGGTGCTGGAAGTTTTAATTAGACATGGTTGAGTGGCTCCGACATGTCCTCGGAGGGTTGACCACAACCGCATTCTTAAAATAGCCTTGAGACGGACGTACTACTACTAGGTACTGTCTCTCACCTGGAAAGAGGAAACCAGGTCAACGATTGATTTTATTATTCATTTTATGTAGTCATAGCACTTTATTATACCAGCTCAGTGGCCTTGTGGTTAGAGTGTCCGCCCTGAGACTGGGAGGTTGGGGTTCAATCCCCGGCCGGGTCATACCAAAGACTCTAAAAATGGGACCCAGTGTCTCCCTGCTTGACACTCCGCATCAAGGTTTGGATTGGGGGTAAGTCCCTGTGACATACTAGCATCATGTCCAGGGGGTGTACTTGTACATCAAGCTGCCTCGCGCTACAGAAACAGGAGATAGGCTCCTGCCCTATGGGCCTCATGGCTCGGCAAGGCTACTTACTTATAGCACTTTATAGTGCTATGACTACATAGAATGTATAGTACAGTATAGTATAGTATGTATAGTTTATATGTATAGTTTCATTATATAGATATTCCACTGTTACGTTCTTAGCTTACGCATGTTTCATAACTACTTTTTATGTATGTGATGTATTGCCATGCTTTTTGTTCTTGCTTATTGTAAATCGCTCTGGATTAAGAGCGTCTGCTAAATGCCTAAATTGTAAACCAGGTCAACGACAACCTAGCATAGAACTGTGACCGTAGAACTGAAAACAGCAGTCTGTATAACTGTATAAGCCTGATTTATACTGTTTAGCACATTGGTGTTGCATACCGTAAATGGCCCACGTTGTGACATGCAAGGACCAGATTGGACTGACTACAGTCGGTTACCTTATGTGATGCCTCGGCCTCTTTCTTCCTCTGGTTGAAGATAACCTGGAACAGGTCCTTCAGATCGATGACCAACGGTTCTGCCTGTGTGGTGAAAGGAAAAAACACACCGAAACAAACAACTTCAATTCAGTATTTTAGCTGTGAGATGTGTGGAGATACTTCCGGGTCCTACTTTTGTGTCACTTCTGTGTCCCCATAGAGTTATACTGTGACGCTCCGTCAACGAAAACAACCACGAAAGTCTCATTTTACCGCTTTCCTTGCAACAACAAAGCTGCGCTGCTCTCCCAAATCTGGCTGTGACAGGCCGTCTGCCCCACATGGAATACTATCGCCATTTTATTTTATTGTGTCAACTAAATCCTCATTAATGCAAACTAGATTCAACATACTCAAGCCTGCACACATTCTAAATATGCCCCCGAAATATTTTACCGAGCAAATAATAATGATAATAATAGTCTTTATTGTCTCCACATCATATATTTTTGTTGTCATGGACACTTGGACAAAACATTAATAATTCTACTCGAGTTGGAAGCATTAAGACCCATTTTAACCCTCAATGGCTTCCTTTCAGAAAAATAACGTCATTGTAAAAATATCTAAACGCGTGTTTGCGGACGGGAGCTGGTGCCACTTGGACCCGGACGTAACGTAGCACTACAAAATGACGTCGGACTTAAATACTGAATACATTTCCACTTGTCATGGTTTCCCGAAAACTGTTCAGATTTAGAAGAAGATTTCGGAATCTGCTGAGGTCCAAGGTCTTAGTGCGTGTGTGTGTGTGTGCACTACCTGTTGTCCAGTCTTGATGGCAAAGAACTGATGCTGCCCCTCGGCTCCGCACACGTAACCAAACGCCCGGTTGTCGGTTACATCTCTGGCGATGAAGGAGATCTTATTGACGATGTGTTCGTGCTCAATGACCTGACGGGAAAGGACAGCAACAATATAGCTTTATTCAGCAGGGAGAAGCACAGGGCTGTTTGCTGTTTCAAACATTTAAAACGTTTATAAATAGCAAAAATACACTCTTTGCTATTCATTGAAAAAGACATACGCGCTTCAGTTCAATATATTATTTAGTGTTTGTTGTATTCCATTTTTTTCCTTTTCTTTTCTGAGTATGATAGCTTAACGGAGGGGAAAATAACCATGAAAAACATGTACGCCTGCTCTGGTAATTTGGTAGATACCGTGCTGTACTGACTGTCTGGGACATTTCATAACCTGCATTTCAAACTAAACTTTTACCTTTTAATGTCAGCGTGACTTTTTATCCCTGCATGCCTGCACACAACTCACACCTCAAGCTCAATAGATAGAACAGAGATTCTCTTTTTTTCCCTGGCCACTTCAACCTGGCTGTTGTCCTGGACAGTCGGCTGTCCTTCAAGGCACACACTGCTGCCGGTCAGGTCACATTGTGAGCTTGCAGATTGGCTATTTTCAAATGGCCGAAATGTATATAGGGCTAAAGTATTAATGTATGTATGTGGGGGGGGGGTGCTTTTGATTGGGTGTACTGTACTTCCAGGGAGGGACCCTAGGAGGGGTTGATTCTGTACTGTCTCTGGGTAAGCAAACTAAGCAAAGTGAAAGGTAGACATAAATGTAAAGGCGCATATATACTTACTCCAGACTTCTCGTCAATGATCTTGATCCCTGACATGGAGATGTTGACCCAGATCCTCTGTTTGTGTTTACCTTGGGACCGAACCGCTACCGCCATGCCCTGCACGTACACACACACACACACACACACACACACACACACACACACAGTGAACACCACACACACACACACACACACAATGAATGCACTGTTAGTGTTTTCATAGACACTGTTTTTCTTTTCATGACTCACATTGGCCGTACGGAATAAAAAAAATAAAGAATCCTCGGTGTAACTCAGTTAAATGAAAGCATAATCATGGACGCTTCGGTAGAGGTTTTGGCTTGTGTAGTTCAGTGTAGTTTCGTGTCAAGGACCCTCACACTGAATATATTTGGCTGCCGACCCCCATCTGAAAATGTTTTGTACCAGGGCCAGATCTTAAAGGTCGGTGTCACAGCAGCTGTACTGGGTTTTGTGTTGTTGTTTAGTGGCATAACCTGCTTCATTTGCATTCGTGTGTGTGTTCGCGCTAAATAGTGACTTTGATAGCTGTTTTACAGGTGCAATGTAATTGAATGAGGAGACTATTCCTGATCAGCGCAGCAGAGCAATGTATCTCGCCGATTGGACTAGTTTACACAGAGTCATCCCCATTTTCCCCAGGTTCTATGTTCCCCAGGTTCTATGTTCCCCACTTACAGACAGTATTTTAGGGGTTAGGTTTGGGGTATGCACTCCCGGCACAGGTTGAGAATCACTGAGTGAAGCCCATCACACACCGTCTGCGACCGCCGCGCGTCAAAACAGCCGCCTCCATTATTTTCAATTAACCTATCGCACACCGGCAGCGTCCGACGCGTCGCCTGACGCGCCGATAGAACCAGTTCTATTTTCCAGGCGGCGCCGCGCGGCAACGCATCGCGCCGCGTCGGACGGAGCCGGTGTGTGTTGGGCTTTACACCAATGACAAGGTCACTACAACCTCGACCGCAGAGAGTCTTGGACACGCTGAGGATGTGACTGTGTGGTCCCGCGGTGCCTCACTCTCACCTTGAGCTTCATCATGGAGTCTTGGCTCATCTTGTCCCCTCTGGCCTCTGGGACGTCGTCCACGCCGATCAGCTTGGCCTTGTACCTCACGCCGTCCCCCTGGAACCTGGCCAGCAGGTACTCGTCTGTCTTCTCCGCAACTGCAAAATATGAAGGGAAACGTGTCGAGACTTTAGTTTAAACCCATTTAGGCCTGACGTCGAAATAAAAAAAAACGTTCGCTCTGAAAGAATATATATTCAAAGATAGCTAAAGTATAACATAATGCTTAGTTAAAACACCAAAAGGGGTTCCCGTCCAGGAAACCCCTGGGTTAACTGAAATGAATTGAATCCGTTGAGGTTTACCATTTAGGCATCCAGCGTGAGATCAGAGTGGATGACATGAATGAACCCTTGCAGGCAGAATGGCAGAATATTTTTTTGTACTTGCCCAGTTTTAGAATTATCATGGTAATTATTAGAGCATGGAGGCATATTTTCAGTGAAACTGGTGGGATTGGGACTTTGTTTGTTTTGTGTGTGCATTATCTGTGTCAGGGCCGAATGTTTGACCCAGTCCAGCCCTGAACCCTAGTCAACAAACTACAGTCCAGCCCTGAACAACAGTATGTAGTGCTTCAAAGCAACTTAGGATATACCAGCTAAACCAACGCATCTAAATATACATTCTTATAGCATTTGTAGTCAAGCAAAACAAGTCTAGCACTTTTTTTGAGAGGTGCAACCGCTCCAAGGAACAGCAATGTCCGTGTGTGTTCACCTATGTGTTCACCTATGTGTTGGTTAATGAGCACCAGTATAATGAGTACCAGTAGGGGCGCTGTTGTGCAGAAACGGAGAGAGGGATAGTGCTGCACTGTTGCCTGCTAATGAGAGAGAGAGAGTTCTCAGTTCACAAGGGTGTGATTTTTTTTTTTAAAGCAACAAAGTCTACAAGCTCACAACGTGACACAATGCGACGCGATGCAATGTGGAGCTAGCGGAGCGGTTGCTATTTTCACCTGGCTATTTTTACGTACCTTTCTTCTTCTCCTTCTTGAAGATGGACCCCGCGGCGGTAGCGGGCGATGTGGGGGCGCTGTTGGGGGTGGTGCCTGCGGGAGGAGGGGGGGCGGCGGCAGCCGCGGGGGCGCTGGGATCCGCCGCAGCGCTGTTCTCCACTTCTGTAGACATGTTGGGGGCGTGGGGGTGGCGGGGGACGGCTGGGGGAGGAGCCTCGCACCAACCAACCAACCAACAGGCAGACGGGCTTAAACCAGACGGAAGGGACGGGACGGGACGACGACACCGGACAGCAGCTCCGCGTTCAGGAGGGGGAGGGGCCGGGGCGCAGGGTCGTCACCTCAGCAGGACATAATTGATGTAGTTAAATGTCTGCAACACAGAGGACATAATAACTGATGTAGTTATACGAAATTAAACCATTCAGGACGGGAACCCCTTTTGGTGTTTTAAGCATTGTTATACTTTAGCTGTTGAAAAATAGCAGATCTACAAGCTCGTTACGAGCTTGTAGATCTGCTATTTATTTTTGAGAAATCGTGAAAATGTGCCGCAAATCTTTGAATATATATATCCTTTCAGACGTTTTTTAACTCGGTCAGTGGCCAAATAGGCCTACATATAATTCTGGGTGTCCTTGACATGAAATAGTTTGAGAACCACTGATATGATTTTAGAAGACATTTGTAGGATCTGGTCTCAGTCCTACAGTATGGGTTAATTAATGACTCATGTAACACAGAGAGCGACACAGCAGCTACACTAATAAATGCTGGCTCTAGTATTACTCGTCGGACTCATTAGTACTGAAAGAAACGACTTGTTTTTAACCCATTTAGGCCTGACGTTAAAAAAAAAAAGTCTTCTAAATCTAAAATATCAGTGTTGTTCAATATTTCATGTCAAGGACCCGAAAAATTTGATGTAATTGGCCGCCGACCCCCCATCTGAAAATATGTTCTTCCAGGAACTTCCCCAGAAGCAAAGAAGTCCGAGCCAAGCTCATTAAGCTCATGAAGCTTGTAGACCTGCACTATTTTCACCCAATGTTTAC
The DNA here is from genome assembly GCF_963924005.1 of Protomyctophum bolini. Taxonomy (NCBI): domain Eukaryota; kingdom Metazoa; phylum Chordata; class Actinopteri; order Myctophiformes; family Myctophidae; genus Protomyctophum; species Protomyctophum bolini. The sequence continues at coordinate 23,318,566 of NC_137883.1, read as the reverse complement.
CCCAGAACAGCAACACTAGGGTTCATGTGGTCAGCCAACCATCCACAGTGGACATTAGGCAGCCATTAGTGAGAGATGATGCATTAATTAAACGATGCATGAATGTCCTCATTAGAACGAAGACATCAATAGCACCGTTTGGTTTACCCCCGCTGGTTCAGAGACCCCCTGGGGGGGTCCTCGAGGAGAGGGTGCCGGTGGGGGGGTCCCCCCAGCAAAATGTCTTAATGTAGCATAAAAATAGCTTTGGAACATTTTGACACACATTTGATGTCTCAAACTGTCTCAAACTGTTTGAGACATCAAAAGCAGCCTTTCCCATACGTACTGTGGGCTCCATTTTCGTCACCGCTAAACCGGCCCTTATCCCTAAACTTCTTTGCCTTTTTTTATAATATATCCAATGTCCATTATACATACGATATAAGTTATATGCAAAAATGTTACACGGTGGTGCATTAAACCATTTCAATGGATAGCTGGCACTATATGTAAAGCTGAACTGCTTCAAGTGCAGGTTCAGGTTGAAAACATGTCCAGCATATAACTTTATAAGTAACTTTAAGATTTAAATAATTGGAGTACTCGAGTAAAAAGTGCATTCTTTGAGACATAGAGAGAGAGAGAGAGAGAGAGACGTAGAGAAAGAAAAATAACCTCACAATTGTGCTCAAGTACATGGCGCTGTAGCACTTGAGTAAATATACTTTCCACCACTGGTATCAGATTACCTAAGCAATAATATGAGAGTGATCCCTGCATGCCTCTCTTGGACAGCGTCCATGAAAAGACATGCAATTACATGATGTTGTGATGTGGTCACCAAAAGGCTTCTGTGCAGTGAGCTAGTGAGCACATAGCCTTGACACCCGCTTCAGATGAGCCTGCCTTCTTTTAAAGCAGTGGTTCTTCAACCAGTGGTCCGGGGTCCACCAGTGGGCCTTGGGGGGGTTCCAGGTGGTCCCCAGCTAAATGATGGAGAGTTGGTACCCAAATAGGGACCCTTATAGTTCTAGATCTTTAACTCTTGAGAGCGTACAATGAAACCAAATGGACCCTCCCGGGTCAAGGGTTACATGTTTAGCTTAAACAACCTGCTCTATCCACATGTTTCACACAGATTTCATGTCTTTGCTAAATAGTTACTGTATCGATTTTAAATCATTGAATCGTATAGTATCGCCATAATGAACCAATATCGTCCATGTATCGTATCGTTTAAACCATGTATCGTGATATCTGTCAGGTGGACAGGTTACTGGTTCTCAAACACTGGCTCGGAACCCATTGGTGTGTCACAGACACGTTTTTATGGGTCCCTTTATTTATTTATCTGTTTCCTACATTTAGTTTTTAATTATTATTATTATACCAAAGCATTAAAAAAAAATCTAAGAAAGTTCAATAATGAGAAAACAAATGTTTAAGAAGTATAGTGGAAATAGCCGATCTACAACCTCACAAAGCGTCGACGCGTTGTTTTGTGAGCTTGTATAGGATCTGCTATTTTCACCACAGTTTGGGTCCCGGGGAAACGTCCAATTTTGTTTCTTTTGTGTCTTGAGCTAAACCATCTGGGAACCCACTGGGTTAGAGATAATGGCTAAATGATAAATTCAAACGATGACAGTAATAATACGACTATACGGTGAAACGCTACCAAAGAGAGAAGGCTAATCTTCCTGAATGTGACGTACCTTCGGGAGACGATCCAGATCCTACTCTGACCTAGCCTGACAGGAAGAAGAAGAGGCTACAATTACGGGCTAGGGCAGAACAAAGGTTGGAAGTGACCAAAGGTTGAGCAATTAAGTTAATCTTATACGCTAGCTAGCGTGAAAGATCCCATGATTCCCTGCTGATCAACACTATATATGACGATTACCGTCCCAACACAAGGCTTCAGGCCACACCGTATATATATATTTTTTTTTTCTTCTTTTTTTAATCAAACCTGCACTTAATATAGCCCTATATTGCCCTGGTTGCAGGGTGAAATTAACCTAAAGTGAGATAAAACACACTTGCTATTCCAGTCTAATTTTAGGTTGTCCTGGGTGTCCTGGGTTAGCATTATTGATTGATTGATTGATCGATGGTTCTATTGATGAAAAAAGCATATATTTGAACATATCTGTCAAACGATAAAATACCAGCTAAAACACAAGCTCAAGCTTTTTTGTGTTTTCCAATTATAATCATAGATAAACCTACACCTGCAGACAACAATTAATCAATCAGCCTTAATGTAATTTAAAGTTATTATTAATGATTAATTGGATTGTTTAATTCAAAGGAAAGTGGCTAAAACTATGATAACAAACAAACCCTTTGGAAACCCTTCCATCTTTGTAGATTGTCATCCCACTATAGCACAAATGGCGTTCACAAGACGATAGCAACTGTCAAAGTGTGTGTGTGTGTGTGTGTGTGTGTGTGTGTGTGTGTGTGTGTGTGCGCGTGTGTGTATCTGTAAACAAGGCATGTGCAGCCCTGTTTGTTTATTGCAAGAATTCATTGCGTTGATGTTTTGCCTCGGTCATATGGCTTACATCACAAGGGATATATATGGCCCTAAAGCAATAAAACCTTCATGTTATTCAGCTGCGGGTTCACTTATTCAGCCGTGTACAGTGTGTTCAAGGTCTAACACTGGTACCTAATGTTAACCACTTAAGCACTATATGTGGTTGAGTGGAGTCCCTCAGGGCGCTATACTAGTGTGTTTTCTGTTATTGTGGGCCAAGGCTTTCGCTGAGCATAGTCTGCTATTTTCCTGCAGCGAAAGCTTTCCCCACAATACGGATGCTGGGATTTAAGGGGTTAATTTACTGATACTAGATACTGTAATTGCCTACCGATCAAATCAAATGTCACACTTTGTTTCATATATATTTTTACAATAGGCCTATCTCATATTATGTGATATTGTACTTTTTTCTATAGACACAAAACATGTCACAATCTGAGCGGATCATCTATTTTCACTTTTTTGAAAGATTTTTGAGTGACTCAAACTCATGCCATGTCACAATATTAGCCAAGATTCCAGACATTCCATATATGAAAAAGTAATATTAGCTCAGTGTTGCCAGATAATTTAAATAATTTAGCTGCTGATTCGGGATACGGTTTGGCTTTTGAAAATAAGTCAAAGTAAATCCATGGCCCTTATATACGATCTGCATCTTTCCAGTCCAGTTTCAGGCTTTTATTTGTGTAAGTTCCAGGAAGTTGCCTGCTTTCACGCAGCATGTGTCACGTAGGAGTCTCAAACAAGGTTTTCTCTATTTTCGTCCATGCTAAACCCCATATCCGTAAACTTGCATTTATTTACTATTTTGAAAATGTTTTTTTAATTGTTCCAACTAGCCGATCTACATCGACACGTTGTGAGCTTTGAGACGGCTATATCAACACCCCATTCGACCGTTATCTCTGTATTGGATAGGCGAAATCATCCGTTATCAGCACCTTGGAATACGGCCAATATGGCCATACTGGCATACTCACTGTTTCAGTATGTCATTATCACCTGTTGTGACGGTTGATAATGGTATTTTTGTGTCACTGATGTCAATGACGGAGGCGCGCCGTGTCTGGTGGCCTTGAGCCACGTGAGGCAACGCTGTGCCGAGCGTTGCGACGGCCACCAGACCCGACTCAGTGCCGTCCAAGTTACGTCCCGATAGGTAGAGAATAGTATATATTAGTAGCACCTAGTTTCGATGCGTCGACAATAGAGTTGGAAATGACACGTTCAGCCAAGGGTGATTATGCCAGTATGGCCATACTGGAAGTTGGAAGTTTAGGGATAAGGGACGAAAATAGAGCCCTAAATATGCAATCTTACTAAAATTACACATTTATACCTATGGTTTCTCTTTTTTTTCGTCTGTGTACGATTTTCTTTCAAATATGATAATTGTAAGCCTCCGGTAGGATAATTTAACATTTCCCATCTGGCTACACTGTAGCCTAGCTCCTTTCATCACAAAGGAAGCAATGGAAAGGGATAGGCCCTGTTCTATATTGGAAATACTCCAGGCAGTAAAGTAAAAAACACCTCAAAATTGTACCTCAAAATATAGGTTCAGATTCAGATACCGGTACCTTTTTTTGTCATTGTGTATACACACACACATAGGAATTTGTTTTGACGTTAACATGTGTGCGTTCAATTCTTCTTTTTTTTCTCACAAAAAACATAAGCTACCACCGACCGAACCTGGATGGTAGCTCTGCCTCTGCATGGCGCACATGACCCTAGTTGTCCAGTAACTACATTGGTGTCAGAGTCCTAATAGCCTCGGACATTAAAGGACAACTTTGTTGTTCTTTTTTTTCAACCAAGGTTTATGTTTTAGGTTGTTATTAGAGAAAGTAAAAGGTGAGTGTTCATGTTTTAGTTTTTTGCTATTTTAGCAATTTTAGCTATTTTTGACTATTTTTTTTAACAAGTGGCTAAATATGTATTATTATTTTTTTGCACATTTTTACTGAGATTTCTTTATTATTATCTACTATAGTCCTACTAGACCCCAGGAAATTACAGCTGGCCTCAAAAGATCATGGGATCTACTGAATGTGAAGGGGTGTGACAAACTGACATACTGAGCCCACGACTCACAGTATGGCCCTTTACATTCAGTAGATCCCACAATCTTTTGTGGCCAGATGTAATTTCCTGGGGTCTAGTGGAACTATAGTAAAGAACATGGCTAAAATCGCTAAAACGAAAGAAAGCAGCAAATGACAAAAATAATAACACTAATCTTTTACTTTCTCTGATAACAACCTAAAACATGAACCTTGGTTGAAAAAACAAAAAACAAAGTTGTAATTTAAAGACACTGCTTCTCGATGTCGGGTCAGGTCACCACCAGGGCTCCAGCATTTTAATCCGTTTTGGGAACACGAGGAAATCAAATGACCCGACTGTAACTAAGGCGTTCAGCAATTTTCCTATAGAGGGTATACGCGTGACATCATCATATCTAACCTATCTGACTGCATTAAACAACGTTAAGCTCACTTTGCCACTCGATTTGCCATTCATTTTATGCATGTGCACAATTTTGTCCGCCAGTTTCTTTGTGTCATCACTTCCCAATTTCACTTGTTTATCCTCTCTAGCCTGTTTCAGTTCTCTCTCCTGATTGGATGAAACGGGTATCCTTCTGACCTGAAAAGGCTTTTCCTGTTTACTAAAGAGCTCAAGAGAGACCTGGGGAGGCAGGCACTGAACAAAAACTGGATAGCGATGATTCTTATCAGAATAATAGAGGCTATTTAACAATTATTTCAACTAAAGAAAATCACTGACTTTAATGTATACATTTCAACAGGGATTACTTTATGGTGAAAGTGGTATACAATATACATAACTACGGACATTTACTCAACAAATACCATAATTAAGTACAATTTGAGGTAGTTGAGTATTTCCTTTAATTCCCTGGCCCAGGAGCCTGTGATGTTTTTTTTGTTGTACATTAAGTTTTACTCACTACACTACCGGTATATGAAAACTTTAGTTACTTATAGCATCGCATAAGGTGAGCTAGTTTTCAAATGTTTTTCATACATTGACTTTTTGTGTAATGGACCTCTTCTGCATAATCAGTACTTTCTACTTTAGTACATTTTGATGCCAATACCTACTTTTGTACCTTTTACTCGTATGATCTACAGTGCAGTATATTTACTTTACCTTTCACTAAAGTAAAGAATGTGATTTACAAGGCCTATACTTTTACCAACACTAGGTGGAAAGGGCTACAAACACAATTAGATTCACATTTGTCAGCATTCTAGACTCCTGTGCCGAGAGAGGAGACAGTAAATGTCACAATCCTTTAGGCTTTGCTTTGTCAGGAAACGTTAAGTTCAGCTCCGTTCAGTTCAACATCTGGAGGAAATCAGGGGGAATGACTCAGTCTGCATACTCTGCAACGCAGAGTGAATGAGGTGGATGGATGGCGAAATAGCAGAATTCAGGCCCCAATGGGAACAACACACACGCACACAGCACACGGCAATGGAATGCTATTCGTGAAATCTGACTTTTTCTTTTGTTTTATCTATATAAATATATATACAAAAGTTAAAGAAAAGGGGACAAGTATTTTGACGAAAAACATGCTTTTATACTTTCATCCAGGCCTACAGGATAAAAGTCATTGAAATATTTGTTGTATGATTCATGAATGATTGATCAAAGTAAAGTAACGGTCATCAAAACTTCGAGAAAACATCATTTCCCAAACAGACAGACAGTCGAGGAAGAGCTCTGTGGCATTTATTATTCCGTCGTACGACGGTGCCGCGCGCAACAAACATAGCCGATCTGCAAGCTCACAACGCGTCGCGGACGCGACGCGTTGTGAGCTTGCAGATCGGCGATTTCTCCCCAAATCCCCTGGCTTTAAAAAGCAGGGCACATTCCGAAAAAAAAAACGCGACTCAGCTCAGCTCAGCCTGTTGCTACTACCTACCGTGACTTGTGCGTTTCAAGGCACAGCTGGAATTAATGGAAAACGTTTTTCTTTTTGCTTTCAACTTTTTTCCCCCCTCCAGAACATTTTGGCAAGTACACTTGATCCATTCAAGTAGCCTACGGTTAATTCAGCAGTTCACCTTAAAATGTCATCCTTTCTTTTTAAGAAACAAAAAAAAATACTAGTGGTTTTATAGATGCACGCATCAGCCTATATGCAATGCAATGCCTTTACCGTTTTAAAAAGGAACGCCTGTATACAGGGCACACATTCCCCGAAACTGAAATCGCTTGTCAGAATACGAGCGTGTAGTTATGAATAAAACTGCAACCATAGAAGTGAATCAAGCTGAAAACATGGTGTTTTTTTTTCTCCTACCCCAGTCAGTCAGAAGAACGCGATGCTATGCGCCTAGACGATCCGTGTCCAGCACAAGAAGACTCCAACAGAAACACAGTAACACACACACACACACACACACACACACATACATACACACACACGCACACACGTACACACAGCTCTCTCCAATTTAACACTTGGCTTGCCAGATCTGAAGAGGTAGCCTGCCCTACGTCTTTTGTTGCTCTTTAAATTGAAAGAGGGGGCGGTTCTGTTTTTGGCCAGTCTCTGTTGTGTGGAACTTTGGAACCCCTTTTACTGTTAGGAAATGATGTATGTTGCACTGCCACTGGACATGCAGTCAGACACATGGTATAGCCTCAAGGGGGCTAATAAATAAGTATAATTTGTATGCTTCTATATAAACTTGTTTTTGCATAAGACATTTAATTGTGTTGGCTACTAGAATTGATTTGACATTTCAGAGCAGTCTTATAGCCTATATTGTTAATTTGTTACAATTAAGCAATCAAGACATGATGATGGTAAAAAGGATAAGTGCAGCATATACTCAATTCGTTTTTTTGACATAATTGATATGTGAAAATATTAGGTTACATTAGTTATTATCTATCTATAAATGTCTCTGTAACTATACGTCTGTATTAAATGCTCATAACGTGAGAACCAATTGCCCCACCGACTTCAAATTCGGTGGTGACTGAACCATTTTTGCCTATAGCCAAAGCCTGCCTACCTGGGAATTTTGGCCTGGCATAGCCCCCCCCCCTGTATATACCTAAATATACCTTTACACTGTAAAGGTATATTTACAGTGTATATATACAGTATGTGTGCTTTACACATTCACTTGGAGGAAACCAAGACATCAACCTGCTAATATACAGTAGGGAGTAGTTCATGGCTCAGTGTCACAAACTCATGGTTGGGACTCTTAACCAGCCTACCTCAATCCTGAGTAAACTTTGTGCCTGGGCCGTGGCTCAGCAGTCCAGGCACCCTGGCCTGTAATCCAGTCTGGCAGTGTGCCGCGGGCTCGACTCCGAACCAACGGCCTTTACTGCATGTCACCCCCTCATCTCTCATTCTCATCCCATTTCCTGTCAGCCTACTGTCTGTCCCTCCATAAAAATATATAAAATAAAGGTGAAAGCCACACAAAAAAACATTTTTAGTAAACCTTGTACAATACAACTTGTATACATGGTACATCTGTTGTAGTGGATCTTCTAAGCTCACAACGTGCCTCACTCCAACGTGTTATAAGTGGTCAAATATTTGATTAAATATTTGTTTATGTTTTATTTAAAATAATGTATAAAGTAAAAAAAATAAAATAAATACAAACCATTTCACAATATCGGTCAAGACATCGACAGTGGTCCTCACAGTGGGGTCCAGGGACCTTCAGGGTTCCTTGGCGGGGTTCCAAATAGACCCTTAATAATATAATATAAGGCATTGAACCCCTACCATGAAATGTTCTATGAGCAGGGCCTGGCTGTAAACAAGTTCTTGAGCTTAGTCCAGTTACCCTGGGTAAACATAGTACCTTTCCTTTCCTTTGTAACTATTGAGTCACTCGAGTTATGAGGAATCCTTGGAAATTAAAAGGTTTGAGAACCACTGCGGGCTAGGAGGACTCTCAGAGAATTGGGGATCACCTGCATTGAACCAAAAAGTCTGCCACATATACAGTAGGTCAGGCTCTAATTGAAGGCCTGCAGCCTTGTTTATGTAGTTCACCCTTGGCCTCATGATTGTGCTCTGACAATATGAATATGATAGAACTACAGCATGCTGCATGCAGGCTTGGTATTTATTGTTTTGAGTACAGCCTGGTCCTTTGACACAAGCTCCCCATCTTATCTTTGTATGCGTGTTCTGATTCTGATCACTGCTTTTATCAGGAGGATTATACTTTTACTTGAAACTTCAAGTTGAAGTTAATTGCCACTGACCTGTGTTGATTAAGCACTTTCAACCTGGGCATGTCATATGTAGCAATTAACCCCTCCCATCTACAAGCTCACAACGTGTTGAGAGCTTGTAGATCAGCTATTCTCTGGGGGTGCGACCCTGCACTCTTTAGCTACTGGAGATGTGGTGTGCGACATGGATTTCTACACAGAGGACAGTCTTACTACATGAAATGCTGCGTTCAAGTTAATCAGAGTTCCCTGCTGTGCCGAGCAGAGAGAAAATGTAGCAGAGCCGAAGGGAACGCCATCATAAACGTATTATATGCACACTTGTATTCTCATTCTATAATAAATATTTGTTCAATCTATTCGTGAGTTATCTGACTGAAATATACGTCATTATCCATATCGTCTCTGTCGGGTGGAAACCTCATATGTCCAAAACAAATTATTTTCAAGATTCTAATAAAAAAACGGCAACAGTCGCAGATCGACAAGCTCAAAACGCAGCGTTTGAGCTTGTCTTGACAGACAGACACACACACACACACACACACACACACACACACACACAGTATGTGGCTACAGCCAAACACATGGCCTCTCTTGGCACTTCCAGGGAAAGTCTTTTTTCCTCTACCCATCCAGGATGGACCCCTCATGCTGTTTTCTCTACTATCTAACAAGATGTTTGGGTGGAAGCTCCATTGTCCCTCTCATATGTCAGAAGCTTGCTACAGGTATGTGTAATAGGAAACAGTAGAATCCTCAGTGTAGGTTTAATAACTGAGATTGTACATGTATGCAATCAACCTCACTCCATCATTATTCAAGTCAAATCCTGCAATCTCGGAACGGTCGCCACCACGTATTCTTTAAAGTAATCTCTGTAAAACAATGCCTAAACAACCTTATCCCTAAACGTAACCCCAGGGAAACTATTCTAAAAACTAGCCTTAATCCTAAACTTAATCTCAGTAAAACCCTATAGGGGCCTATTCCTAAAGTTAACCTCGGTTAAACTAATACAAGAACCGCTACATAGCCTAGGCGAGCGGTCCACGAAAGAAATGGGTGCGAGTGTGCTTTGGGGGCGAGCATTCCGGTTAGCTGGTATAAACTTGGGTCGAACCCGAGGCCAGGTAGGCTACTAGCTATACGTTCTGGACTGGAAATTAAATTCACTTTCAGTGTCACTGCTCGTGTCCATTTTTATAAGGGGGGAAATACAGGAGGAATGTTGTGGTGAGCACATTGGAATGATGCCCTTGGAAGAAGGTACAAAACATTCTTGCCAAACGGCAAGAACGGTCATTCTGACTTATGCATAATTAGTTTATATTCAGAGTTTACGGCTTCAGTATGCTTGACTCGTATGTTAATATTGTTTGTAATGTATCTGTGCACGCACCGTATGTGTGGCTCTGTGGTCAACAGAGAGACAGGGAACCTATCTAAGAACTGCAGCTATGGAGAGATAGGGGGAAAGTACAAAGGAAGGATGTCCTTCCTGACTGCATATCCTGTGTTCTGCTGACTGAGGTTGATCTTCTCCAAGCCCACACCACTGACCAACTGAGAATGAACCTCTTTTATCCACTTCTGACCAAGGACTGCAGCGCATAGACCCAGTGTATTCTACTGCTTGCTGTAGTTCCCAAAACGTTTTCAATGGACTCGGCCCCCAAATGTATTTGGCCCCGGAACCGTCATCTGGAAATATTTTGTGCCAGGGACCGCCTGAATACCGATACTAGTATCGTGATGTTGTGTTTATAGCTATCTAGCTACCGGTATATCTCGTGTTGTGTTTATAGCAGACTCCTCACTTAAATGTGCACTTGCAGTTTGGGCAACTCCAAAGCAAACTCCACATGTCCCAACATTTTATTTACCTGCCATATAGTGTCAACCCCTTAGCCCTGTGTCGGATCGGTGGTTAGACTGGCATATTCACCGATACCGATATGACAAATAAGGGCTGATCCGATACTTTTCCCTAAATCTAAGCTTAATTCATTAATGAAAAAATAAAAACCCAATTATTTTGCGCGCACGGACTCAGCCCCCCAGCCTTGTACCCTAGTCAAAATATGGCCCTTGAGGAAAATGAATTGGATACCCCTGGCCTAGAGGGGGAGAGAGAGGGGGGAAGGGGTGGTTGGGGCAGACATAATAAGAGGAAATGTGACATTATTATCAAAGCCACTGACGTTGAGGCACTGAGACACTCTCTGATGGTAAACAAACACAGTTCCTTGTTCTCCTTGATGGTGATTCAGCAGCATAACTATGACTACGCACAGCAGCCTCTATTACAACACTTGTTCTGAGCAAAAACAAAACAAAGAAATGTAAGTCAAGGGGTCAAGGATGCAACAGAGCTTAAGCTCAAATGTGTAGTGGCCAGTGGGACATGCATGCTGACTATAAGACAATTATGCACCACCATTATATACTTTGTTGTACGTAACAATTGCAAAAACAGCCAATCTACAAGCTCGTAGTTTACAGGTCTGCTAATTCCTATTATATACCCACGGCCCACCAGTGGGGCCCGGCCCACAGGCTGCATGGCCCACTGCAGCATGAGCAGAGCCTGCAGTTTTATGTCGACAATGCTGCCTGCCAGAAAAGAAATGTTAAGGGTATGTTTGCTTTCGTCCTTTTATGACAGGAAGACCACAATCCCAGGAGTATATCCATTTGGGGGCGTGAATCCTGGCATTTGGCGGCTGCCCACCACAGCCCGGACCCAAGGGAGCCACTTATCTCTAGGACATAACTGAAGGAGTCGTCGCTTTTCTGTCCTTTCTGCTCAAAGGAGAAAGTATGTCTTGTTAACCCTCAGCTCAGTCCGCATGCATTCATTCACAGCGACAACTTTTGCCCTGGGTGTGTCTCCCATTTTCTGCTGCACTGTGAATCTCGAGCAGACGTATAGTCCCATTTCCTAAGAAGTAGCCGCAGTAGTTTAAAAACAACCTCATCATTTTTCCCCCCTGATATGTGAGGAAACGATTCAAACGAATAATGAACAACACCGGAATTTGCGTCATCATGGCAACCAGTGATACACACTGGACAGTAACGGTGCATCACTTGTACTTCAGAACCTACTGCACTCCAGTCTTTGTATGTTTGGATACGTAGGACTTTCACAGTACATTTCAAAGACAAATATTGTACTTTTGACTCCACTGCATTTCTAGGAAGGGAAAAAAGTATACATTTATGAATTAATCATTTAGGGTACCGGTCACACGGTCTGGCTTTGAGTCTGCCTTTATGGCTGACTTTCTTTTTGCAATGGCAATAAAACGCTCCGTTCCCATTGAGAGCCATTGCAAAAAGACGGCCACAGAGGCATAATCAAAGTCAGGTGTGACCGTATACCCGCAAGGCCTGTTTGAAACATAGTGAAAAAGCAAATCTACAATTATTGTAGCCCCTCCAATATACAGCTTTTTGTCATAATTTGCCATTGACATATGTGTCTGAACAAATCGGCTTTTTGTGCCAACATTAAATGCCATTGACAATGAAAGGAGAATTTTACGTCATAGGTCTGTGTCTGAGCAAATCGACATTATCATCATCATGATGATGTACGATGATAAGAGCGCCCCCCCCCCCCCACTATAAAGAAAGTCTTTCTAGCCCATTTTGACCTGAGGACGATTCTAAAAAAGATTCTTCTAAATCCTAACAGTTTTCTGAAAAACCTATGTTTCTATGTCGGTGGTGCTCAACCTTTTTCATGTCAAGGACTCCCAGAATTATCTGTATTTGGCTGCGGACCGCCATGCTGAAAATATGTAGTTCCAGGGACCCCCCCCCCCCCCCCCAGAAGCAAAGATTTGAGTAAAAAACGTTTGCTCTGAAAGAATATATATTCTTTGAGGCACAGTTTCACAATTTTCAAAAAATAGCAGAAGCTCATAGCGCGGCACTCGGTGCCGCGCTATGAGCTATGAGCGTATTGTTATACAGTTAAAAGTATAACAACAATGCTTGAAACACCAAAAAGGGGGTTCCCCGTTTTGAATGGGCTATAGTCATGCAGGAGAAGGAGAGAAGTTATTGGCCCAAGCACCTTGCCTACCCTCCCGTTTCCTGAGAAGCCGGGGAGGAAACTGCAGAAATTGAGTCAAAGTGATGAGTTCAGCACATAGCTGTGCCTCCCAGGCGGAGCCCGTATGACCACATGGCCTCTGGGTCTGCCTGACCCGTGTTCTGCTCACAGGCGTCCATCAGGGGCCAATGGGGCCATGGGGGAAGAGTCAGGAAAGGGCACCCCCCATATTGACTGGAGAGGGCACTGGGTTATATAGGGTTCCACTTTAAGTTTTAAGTCTTAAGTCAGCAATAAATAAAATAAATAATCTGGTAACATGGCTTTTCCAGGTGTAATCACATACTAATGAGATCAATTATGTGATCCCATAGCATATGTGGAACCTCTATGGGGACCTACCACGGGTCGCAGACAAAGTCAGAGAGCGAAGGATGAGGCTGTCGGGGAACAGAACAGGCACCCAGAACTTGAGGCAAGTAAATTGACCCTATGGGGAGCCAAAGCCAGGAGGGGAAAGAAGCGTACCACCTAATGTAGACGTACTGCGGCGCGACAGCTTGGCTGACAACACTGATGTCCTATCCAACATCAAGAACCTGATGTTGGATAGGAAATTGTGGAGGGCAGCGATCCAGGAATCCCAAGTTGGTGTTGGTTAGACCTCACTCTCGCACCAACTAGTGAGCCAAGGATTTTGTGGCAACCACACATTATTATTGCAATAGCCTATATACAATGCAGAAGGTAATGAATTATTGTTTTATGTACTGTATCAGTACTCCTTTCCCAATACAAAGGCAAGTGCTAGTATATCCTAAAGAATATATTTGAACCACTTTCAACCTGGCATCGCTATTTTGGGCATGTTCACTGTAGGAACAGAAAAAGGAAAAAATGCCAATAGCCAATCTATAAGCTCACAACGCATGAACTTACAAGCTTGTAGATGGGCTATTTTAACTATGAATACAGGTGTGCCTTGAGACTTTGACTTGCCATTTTTGGTGTGCATAGGCAACACAAAGTTTTGACAACCACTGATACTGATACTATCATATCCCTTTACATATCTTATATTCATTGGTCCATTTATAGACACTACAGCACTCCCTCCTTCTCGAGAGCAAAGTTTTGCAGACTCAGCAAATGCCTTAACCGTCACATGATGCTTTGTTAGTTGTAATAATCTGAAACTTCCTGGACATTACACAAGATTTTCCTAAACCCTACGTGTCAAACAAGACACTGCATGTTTAACCAATTATAATATAAAATATTATGCTATTGTTGTTGCGTCTCCCTCTACAAGTTTTCATACTGTAGATTAATTGTGGTGCCACGTATGAATGTAAAATGTATCAAAGTCACCTTTTTGATTGATTGAGTGATTGATTAAATACTTTAACACATTGAAATCAGTATGGCAAGTACACTTTAACAAGATATGCAAGACCCTGGAGTTTCCATTGTGGTCCTGTAATTAATTCATCATCAAGTAATACATGCAATACAAACAATAGGAATACATATATAATCAACAAGGGTGTATATATATATCAAGTGTGGCTAGACTTGGTATTGCTGAATCTAGATTAGGCTTCAGTTGTACAATGTTGCCATCTGGTGGACAAATGCAATATGCTTCCCAGAAAGACAAACAGAAAGGCTCTGATCAGGCTCTGCCAGTGGACCAAACTCACCTGCCATTTGATTACTTGTCTTAGTCAGTCCACGTTTCAGTCAGTTTGCACTCTTCAGACCCCACAGACAGACATTGGGCTAAAAATAATAATGACAATGGATATAATGGGTATTGGTATTGCATACTAGTATAGGGTGGGGTATGTATTCCTGATTTCCTGATTCCTGTGATGTCTGTGATGTGACCATAAAACTGATTCTGAGACGGACACAGGGAGCTCCACTGGTCTCCTTCAACCCAGATTTGGCACAAACATGGGGTTAAATGTGTTCTACTGTGCTATGCCACCAAAGATATGGAATGCCTAACAGTCATCGAAAAATGACCCTCCCAAAACCGACATAAATAGCACTAGCCATTTGTAACTGGTCCTAGTCTAGAAAAGACGAGCACACACACACACACACACACACACACACACACACACGCATATCTTCAAAAAATGAATTTCTGTCCTTGTTGCTTCATTATATCATTATATTTAAAGGGAAAAAAATGATTAATTCTATTGATATCACAAATATTCTCACAGTTAGAGTAAAATAATGACCTAAATACTTCCTGGACTTTACTGTCAGTGGAACGTCCAAAAAGCCTTCGTCCTTAAATATTTGCTCTGTCTTCCGGTAAACCGCTGTCCTGCAGTATGTTGCACAATACTGGTAGGAAATGCAACTATAAATGCTGTCAATGACGAGAAATGGTTCTTAAACTAGCTTGTAGGTCTGCTATTTTTGAAATAACGAATAACGAACGACTGACATAGAAACATAGCTTTGTCAGAAAACTGTCAGGATGTAGAAGACATTTTTAGAATCTGATCTCGGGTCAAAATGGGTTAATAAAAAAGGGTAAGGTCTGCACACTGGATAATGCTCCAAAGCTAAAAAATAAAAATAAAAACTTTCAGCTCTTCATCAAACAATGAGATACACATACCTACCTACATAATGTTCATAGGCCATAGAGTAAAGACAGTTACGACATTGAGGGGGCAGAAAACGGAGCGCTGTTCATGCAGCCTGAACTGGGACAAGCTGGAGTTTGAAATGCATTGTTTTCAACGAGGGCAGTTTTAGGCATGTGTGCATTGCAAACTGTTACCCATTTTGACCTGAGATCGGATTCTAAAAATTACTTCTACATCCTGACAGTTTTCTGAAAAAGCTATCTTTCTATGTCAGTCGTTCTTCGATTAAAAAAAAATAGCAGACCTACAAGCTCATAGCGCGCTCTTGTAGATCTGCTATTTTTCAGTAGCTATATTATAACATAATGCTAATACCAAAAGGGGTTCCCGCCCAAAATGGGTTAAAGTATTGTACAGTGACAACTAAAGACAACTAAAGACAACTGTAATGTTTATGTCGTACTGTTTATTATTGATGCTGATATAGACTGAATGTCCTTATTACACTTTCAGAATTAATATCATGAATTAATGAATGTTCAGCAACTGGCCTGGGCTGTAAATCCAGTCTGGCATCTCGACGGCCTTTACTGCATGGCGAGCCGCCAAGTGGCATGGCCACCGGTCGCGGATCGAACTTGGATCTCGCTGTCTCTCAGCTATCCCTCCATAAAAATAAAAAAATATGTTCAGCAACTTATACATTTAATTGAGAATGTTCTGTTAAAAATATATATTGTATTTAAATTGATAATGGAATGAAGTAAAAAAAATAAAAATAAATTGAGTGAGTCGTTTGTTTCAGTATAGCCAAACAGCTCAGGTCATGAGTTGGACTGTATCAATATTGCTACATCTGAGATCCAAGGTCTTGATTTTAAAGCAACAGTGAGGTTTTCACATTAGTGTTTGTGTGCTAATCTTTGACACAGTGGTGTGTGTGTGTGTGTGTATATATAAGACAAGTGGACATAATGCTCTCTACTTCATTATACCCCTCAGCTTCATCATGAGGACTCCCACCGCTCTCCAGTCATGCTGCCTTGGTCTGGGTCTAATCATGGTTCTACTTGGACAGGGAATGTATGTATATCTATGCATGTCATGACTCGTGTATCTCCGTTGATGTAACCCATTTAGACCGCGTTTCGGGCTGGTGGATCTGCTACTTTTGATGTTTTTTGTGTAGTCTCCGAATGCTATATATAGAGTCTGGAACTATAGCCCCCCATGAGCTGAGTAAGGAAGCAGCCATTTCCGTTTCCGAAAAAATATTTTAAAATATAAACTTTTTTTTGTATTTTCTTTTCTGCTAAGCAACAAGCTATATATCTGCTTTAGATGATCTCTATTTATATTAGGATAAATGTGCGCGACTGTAAAGACGAAACGGAAGTGGGGAGGAGGCTCCACTTCCGCTTTATCGCGTACTCATGATGGCGCTTCCGTTGGTCCAGACTGTATGATGAAGCGTTTGGAAATTGCGAGAGTCAACAGTCTGGTAACGCGAGACTACCTTCTGTGTGCCACTGTAGTACGACCAAGTAGGGCGATTAACGAATAAACACAAAAGGTTTGAATATGGAGATAAGAGGTTTTCGTCCCCGACAACACAAGGAAATGATAGCAACTAAACTGACACAGAGGCGTTCCCAGCCTGAGAGGTATAACAACGTATACATCTACGTTCTAAACGGGTTAAGGGCAGGGGTCATTGCCATGTTGGATTTTTGTCGACATTCCATTTTTTGCCACGGACATAGAAAATTAGTGGACGGAAATATTACCAGAAACACAAATAGATAACCCTGAATGACAATAACTGGTCTGTAACTCTGAGTGTGTTCTAATGAAACGTGAGAACCACTAGTACTAGTTGGACTCCTAATGTGCCATAGAGTCATAATAAATAATTGTCATACTTATTCTGCAGAGAACCTGGAGACTTGACATTCAGTAAAGTGCGTGTTGTTATGATCAAAATAAGAACATTATAATGGTGTGTGAAACAGAAAATCTAATAATTTGCCACGGACAAGACAGACATGTTGGTGACCCCTGGTCATCATAATAGAGGATGTGGGGAAAGCAGCATGTCATTGTTTTTCTTCAGAGGCCATCTTTGATTAGCTTTCTCAATGTTTTTTTCTTTTTTTAATGTGGATTTATATTGTGATTGTGATTATTGTTGATTTTTTTTATGTGGCTGCTATCTTGGCCAGGTCTCTCTTGTAAAATAGATTTATAAGGTGAAATACATTTTAAATATGATTTTCTTTCTGTAATACGTTGGGTTTTAATCTGGGTCGGATTTGCTGGGGTGGGCCAGGGGGGGAGGGGTAAATTGGAGGGGAACTGGAGGGGAACTCCCTCAAGGGGTCCTTGAGGGAGTTCCAGGGGGTCCCCAGCTAGATGATAGTTAGACACTTTCAGAGTTAAATTAACTTTGATTTTACAATATACATTGGGGTCCCAGAGACATAAATGCCATTAAATGGGGGACCTTATTCAGGTCAAACCGGGGGCCCTTGAAATGAAAATGGTTGAAAATCACTGCTAGAGCCGCAAAAATGTTCTCTTATGGGGGTCCTTGAAAATCACTGCAAGAGCTTATGGGGGTCCTTGGCATATATTTTCAAATGGGGGCAGATTAAAATTAGCGCAGGCTAATAACTCTGAGTATCATTTTGGGGGTCCTTGACATGAAAAAGGTTTGGGAACCACTTGCCTATTTTACCTTTTAATTTAAACCCTCCCCATGTGTGTGTTTATAGGGCAGCTCCCAGAATGACATGACCCTCCCCATGTGTGTGTTTATAGGGCAGCTCCCAGCGCCGAGCCCTCACCCATCAACTGCATGTGGAGCCGATGGTCGGAGTGGACTGCGTGTGATCCTTGTGCTGGGAAAGCACCATCACGGGTATGTGTTCTGGACCTTTGCTGATAATGGACAAAGAAAATAAAAGTACTTAAAGTACCAAGAAAGTGTAGTAGCCTATATATACTCGTCATGCAGAATGTCCCAGTTCACAAGTTTTCAATGTAAAATGTGTATGAATCTGTTGAAAATAGCATCGGTACGATTTTATCGGTAATAATAATCTAAATCTACAACTTAACTATACTAAAGTTTTCAAATAATTGTAGTGGAGTAAAGGACTAAAGGTACAATATTTAATCATGAGGGCCCCCCTACGGTCGCGGCCCACCGGGAATATGCCCGGTACGACCTGTGGTCAGTCCAGCCCTGTCCCCATAGCTAAAGAGAGTGTACAAATGGACCCTAACAGGCCCTACAGTATATCGGACTGTTTCTTGTAAACGGAACATCACTATATAGTCCTACATTGAGTCTACTACATTTTGACAGAGCCGTTCCCGCGGCGTGGAGGTGTTTGGTCAGTTCGGCGGAACGCCCTGCAGGCAGGCCGTAGGAGAAAAGGCGCCGTGCGCCACGGCCGCCGTGTGCCAACGGCCGCCGCCGGCTCCCTGCGCTCAGAGCGAGTTCCAGTGTGGCTCGGGTAGGTACCGTGCTACTGTTGTTCCTATAGAGCGGTTCCCATACCAATACCAGTTTCTGTAAAGTTGCCGATACGGGCCTAAAATAAATGCTGGTATCGGCGAGTATGCCAGTCTATGCCCGCATTCCGATACCATGTAATTTACAGTCAATCAATTATTTTGTATTTTGAATGCTTCAGTTGACTGATATGATATAGTATGATATAGTACTTTATTGTCAGTTCGCACTGAAATTTGTCTTGCGACCCAGCAGCCATGTTAAATTTACACTGCATTTTTAATGTAATGTTCATCAATATACACTGTCCCGACCAAATAAACGAACACACATACACACATTTGACACAAAGAACAAAACAATATTACATACATGAAGACAAGAGCAAGATTGCCCCATGGCTACTAGTACAACTCCTGATTAAGTCTGACCTTATTGTATGCTGGGACACCATATTACAGTATCTCCTTCCTGTGTTTGAGGTGGTATTCCTTGCTAACCGAGGCCCTTTAGTTTAATGCGTTGAAGGATCTCTTGCTCTGTCTTTAAAACCCATTTTGGGCGGGGTGGCATTATGCTATGCTTTAGCTATTGAAAAATAGCAGATCTACAAGCTACGAGCTTGTAGGTCTGCTATTTTTGAAAAATCGAAGAAAATAGCTTTTTCAGAAAACTGTCAGGATGTAGAAGACATTTTTAGAAGGTCAAAATAGGTTAATGCGTTGAAGGATCTCTTACCCTGTCTTTAACCCTTGTCCCCCCAACCCCTCTCTCTCTGTCCAGGCGAGTGTATCAGGAGCAATCTGAAGTGTAACGGCGACAGCGACTGTCAGGATTCCACAGATGAGGACGAATGTGAAGACGTTACGCGTAAGCCCTGTCGCCTGTTAGACCTGGAGAACAACGAGCAAGGCAGGACGGCAGGATACGGGTACGATATATATAACGCAACTTGTCAGTGTCATCGTTTTCTCAGACATTATTCTATAGATTACTTTTCCAATGAATCGAGAGGCACGTCTTCCTTGATAGGCGCTTTACATAGATTGTGCATTACATTCACCCATTCATACACTGATGACAGAGGAAACTATGCAAGGCACCAACCTGCACATCGGGAGCAATTAGGGGTTCAGTGTCTTGCTCAAGGACACTTCGACACTAACTCTGGGGGAGCCCGCGTTCAAACTGGCAACCTTGCAGTTCCCCATCCGGCCACTCTACCCCTGAGCCACCACCGCCCCTGAGTCCACTGTTTTGTGGCTTAGCCGTCCCGAACTCTAGTATTTCAAAACGGTCCGTTTTTCCTCCATACACCAGAGTCAACATATTGAACTATAGTATTTCTAAAGGTAACAACAAGACAACTCACCCTTTTTCCACCTCCAAGTGAGTTGTCCGGACATCTCACCCCGGTGAGATGTCTTCACTTTCGGGGGTGAGCTGTCTTCACTTTCGGGGGTGAGCTGTCTTCACTTTCGGGGGTGAGATGTCTTCACTTTCGGGGGTGAGATGTCTTCACTTTCGGGGGGGATGTCATCATTTTCGGGGGTGAGATGTCTTCACTTTCGGGGGTGAGCTGTCTTCACTTTCGGGGGTGAGCTGTCTTCACTTTCGGGGGTGAGATGTCTTCACTTTCGGGGGTGAGATGTCTTCACTTTCGGGGGTGAGCTGTCTTCACTTTCGGGTATTCATTGTCCAGTATTCTTTCTAAATGGTCCTTTTTCCCTTCATACACCAGAGTCAACATATTAGGCACGGGTCCTCGAATGAACGCCTTCTACAATGATTACTTTAATGGGAGGTGTGAGAAGATACTGAATCCCAACACCCGGGCGTATGACAGGCTCCCCTGGAATGTGGGTCAGCTCCACTATGCGGTTAGTCACAACTCTTCCATCTACCAAATAACTAACTAACCAATTCATTTCAAGGACACCCAGTTTAATATCGTTGCTGTCGGGCAGAAACCTCCAGTTTTGTTTCCATCATACTTCGTCATACTACAGCTTCACACTTGTGATGTTGTTGATGTTGAATCCTGAAACATAACAGTTTTGGACATATGAGGTTTCCACCCGACAGACAGTATTCTGCATTGGGACATGGAATTCCATTTGAGATTATTTTGTAAAAAAGAAATGCTCTGGGACCCCAACACGGAAAATCATCAGAGTCAATTTCCACCGGTTGGGAACCGGTTCAGTTCTTTTTGGTTCTTAGTCCATGAGCCAGACCTCCAACATTTGAACGTTAGAATTGAGTGAGCAAAACCATACCTATATTGAATCAGTATATTATATTACACTTCCACAGTAGTATCTTTTTAATTTTTTGCATAATGCTTACTTTGCATATTTGCAAATGTAAAAATGTGTAATACAATAAGTCATTGTCTTCATGTAAGTAATCAACTTTTCAATGTTTCATGGTGATAACAATTTAATATAGGTATGGTTTTGCCCACTCAATTCATAATTAACGTTCCAATTTTGGAGCTCTGGCTCATGGACTAAGAACCAAAAAGAACTGAACCGGTTCCCGAACGGTGGAAAAGGGGCCGATCGGAGTGTATACAAAATGTGTACACTCTCAGAGTTACAGACCCGTAAGGGTCCATTTGGTCACTATACTGTAATGATGACTCATTTTGCTGGGGACCCCCATGGGAACCCCCATCGAGGACCCCCACTTTGAGAACCACTGATCAATACAGTTTGACGTTTAATTAACCCATTTTAGGCGGGAACCCCTTTTGGTGTTCAGCATTATGCTATGCTTTAGCTATTGAAAAATAGCAGATCTACATAGCTCATAGCGCGCCACCGAGTGGCGCGCTACGAGCTTGTAGGTCTGCTATTTTTGAAAAATCGAAGAACGACTGACATAGAAATATAGCTTTTTTCAGAAAACTGTCAGGATGTAGAAGACATTTTTAGAATCTGGTCAAAATGGGCTAAATATACAATCTGTGTTTTTCCCAGACTCGTGTTGAAGAGCACACTTCTACAGAGGTCTACGAAGACACTCACACCATTATGAGTGAACTGCTCACCGAGAACAGTTTCAACATCAATGCCGGAATCAACCTAAAATACACCCCTACCGAAAAGTCCCCAGCTGCCGAGGGTGGTGACGCTGGTGGTGATGCTGGTGGTGCCGTCGCTGGTGCTGCCGGGACTGGTACCTCTGTTAGTGGCGACATTGGGGCTGACATTGACTATGACAAGTCAACAATGGTCAAGCAGCTATCAGAGTATACTACTCAAAAGGTAGGCGTTATAACCCTTTTGTAACAGAGTATTTCTACATTGCAGTATTGATACTTAACTGATATTTAGACCCCGAGGACGCATCTGTGTCACCTTTATTTATAGCTTCTAACCACTTCAAGCATTATTTGCTAAAAAATAGCAGATCTACGAGCTCTTGTGGTTCTGCTGGGTTTTGTTTTTATCGTGAAAATGTGGCACAAATCATTGAATATATATATATCGTCGTTCACAGCATAGTTTTTAACTCAAATCTTTGCTTCTGAGGGTCCCTGGAACAACATATTTTCAGATGGGGGTAATTCTGTGGGAAAACGTTTGAGCACCATGCAGCTACCACCACTGATACGTTTTTTTCAGAGAAAACTGTCAGGATTTTTTTTTTCTTTTAACTTTTTTTTAAACTTATTTTAGTTTAGGCAACTTCACAGAATTACCGTACAGGTATACATTTTTCTTACAACTGATTTTTTTTTCTTTTTCACAAACTCAGCTGTTACATACTTTCACAGGATATATAAATGATACACTCATACACACAAATAACTTCACATACATTTACAAGTATTCCAAAAAAAAAAAAAAAAAAAAAAACAAGGGAATAAAATACAGGTATATAGCGAGACAAAAACGACAGAGCGACGGTAACAATGGGAGGTAAACAATACTGGGAACAGACATGACTGGAGATGGAGGAAGGTGTATGGGTACACCAGAAGGTCTGAAGAGAAGTGTATTTGGTTACTCAAGATTCAGAAAACCTGCTACCTCATCAGTAGAGGCAGTACAGGACTCCACCTTTTACTAAATATGTTTGGTTGAAGCCTCAGGGCATATGTAATTTGTTAAACTGTCAGGATTTGAAAGACATTTTGTAGACTATAAGTACCTCTTCCTTCACGCCGTTCAGAACAAGGCCTTCATGAGGGTGACGGGGAAGGTGCAGCTGAGTACCTACCGGCTCCGCTCCCTTCATCTCCAACTGGCCAACGACTTTGTGGAGCACGTGAGGTTGTATCTGCCGCCGGAGTACGAGAAGGGCCGCTACTTTGGCTTCATCGAGGATTGGGGAACGCACTACACCAAGAACGGAAAGTCTGGCGGGGAGTACGACCTGGTCTACGTTATGAACAAGGAAGTCATCAAGGCTAAAAGTATGTGTGTGTGTGTGTGTGTGTGTGTGTACTCTCTCGTTGGGAGGGATTTTAGTTTGAGACTTAAGAGGCTTTTTGTTTTTACACAGTAAATATAATCGCCATCAGCGTTAATTTAACTCTGAAAGTTCCACTTGTATAAACTCTCAGAGCTACAGAATGAATACATGAACATTGAGGATTTTCCTGGTGGTATAGTTAAAGATGTTCAAAATGTCTGTATTTTCAAAGTGACGGGTAAATAGCTCACTTTTTCTCTGATGCTAAAGCAAGATGGTATCTGTTTTATTGCAGAGGTGACAGAGAGCACACTGAAAGAATGCCTGAAAGGTGGCATCTCTGCCAACGTGCAGACGGGTGGCGTGGAGATGGGTGGCCATGTAAAACCTGCCGTCTGCGAAACCGTCTCCCCAAAACCTTCAAGTGAGCTTTTCCACTTTTATAATACTTTATACGTACATACAATTATGATTATTAGTGTTATTATTATTGTATACCTTAAATCCACTAACCCATTAACCGCTTGGGGGGGGGGGGGGGGGGGGGGGGGCATTAGATAAAAAAACAAATAGCAGAGCTACAAGCCCACAGAATGCATCGCAACGTGATGCTTTTTTTCTTTACACAAATCTTCTCTTCTGGGGGTCCACTGGCACTGGCATGCCACAAAACATTTTCAGATGGGGGGTCCGCGGCCAAATACACATCAATTTGATTTGGGGGGGGGATCCTTCCTTGACATAGGTAAAAGGTTTGAGATTAACCACCGCTGTAGGCCTATACTGTAAAAAAAATCTCTTGACACACAAATTGACGTTTTTCTGGTGGGAACAACAGCCGACGGTTCGGGCAGCGCGTTGGTGGAAGATGTGTTGATGTCAGTGGCTGGCGGAAGCCTGGCGGCCGCCGCCGCCATGAAGCACACGCTGAAGAAGGAAGGAGTCCTGGACGCGTTGACCTTCTCTCAATGGGCCGGGTCCATCGCCATGGAGCCGGCGCTCCTGGACAGTGACGTGGGTTTATTTTAATTTTTTTAACCCATTTTGACCTGAGATCAGATTCTAAAAAATGTCTTCTACATCCTGACAGTTTTCTGAAAAAAGCTATGTTTCTATGTCAGTCGTTCTTTGATTTTTCAAAAATAGCAGACCTACAAGCTCGTAGCGCGCCACTCGGTTAAACTAAATGAAAAGCTGGAGCTTGTGGATCGGCTATTTTCAGCAAGTGTAAAATCAGCCATTACGACGGCATCAAGGCCCGCCAAAATACATTTCAGTCGACTAAATCAACCGTAGATTTAGTCGACTAAAATCCTATGAAATTTAGTCGACTAAAACTAGACTAAACACCAAGACATTCCCGGTGACTAAAACTAAAATCAAAATGTGCCGCCAAAAACAACACTGATTTTATCCCTGTGTTATTATTACCAACCGACAGCCAGAGCCGATATACACGTTGATTCCGATGGACATGGCGAACGCCAGCGTGAAGATCTCCAACCTCAAGCGGGGCATAGAGGAATACGCGGCGGAATACAGCCTGTGCAAGTGTAAACCCTGCCAGAACGGAGGCACCTTGGCGCTCATCGACGGCCAGTGCATGTGTCTGTGTCCTCCCCTGTACGAAGGCCAGGCCTGCCAGCGACGCCAGACTGACACATCTGCCACCGTACAAGGTATCAAATACATTCTGGGAGTTTAGGTCCCTTACACACTAAAGGTCCTAAAGGTCCTAAAGTACACCGGGCGCGATTTTCGGATTTTCCGAAAAACGCGCCCAGGGTGCAGTGTGCAACCACCTTTTCTGTCTGTCTGCCGGCCCGAATATGGAAATATTTGTGTTTCGGTGAAATGGTCCAAGTATCATGATATTTTTGGTCAAATGAATACCAATTTTTTAAAATTGTGATTATAATATACGTATTACAATATCAAATCAAATCGACATTTTCAAAAGCAGAGCTATACGATGCATTGTGAGATAAGTAGAGCAGCAATTCTTGAAGAGTTTTGAAAGCGACAGGAACAGGCTCGGTCCATTTCATGTCATATGGTGTTATGGGAGCCCTCAGCCATGGGCACTTGATGTTGTGCGAGGAAGTATAACTTAAATGACCACTTCACCACTTTTCATCCTATATTCATATTGGTCCTCACTAATGATAAAATAGGGGGAAATAATCTTCCCTGTCTGTCTCTCATAGGAAGGCTAGTGGGCAGTTCAGAAATCGTCTTCCAGTGATATATTTTTGAGGAACAGCAATGTCCGTGTTCACCTATATGTGTTCACCTATGTGTCCGTGTGACGTTAATGAGCACCAGTATGACTATGAGTACCAGTAGGGGCGCTGTTGTGCCAGAAACAGAGAGAGAGTGCTGCACTGTTGCTCTGCTAATGAGAGAGACTACTCAGTTCACACGGGTGTGATTTTTTTTTTTGAGAGAACGATGGCTTCCATTATTGCATTGTAACTTTTCAGGAATAGAAAGCCTGCCGTTTTCATTAGCTTGTATTCCCCATCGACGATGCTCACTGGAAGACGGGTTTCTGAACTGCCCACAGACCTCCAATGAGAGACACAGCCCCGAGTAGAACTAATTGGTGCCAATTTTCTCATGATGAATATTAGTGAGGAGCAGTTATATGAAGATGGGTTGTAAAGTATGTGAGCATATTATTGATACTGTATCAGTCATTGTTCATGTATTTATTTATTAACCCTTTGCAGTCGCGACGGGGACCGTGGCTCAGGTAGGAAACTGGGCGTGTTGGTCCAGTTGGACGGGATGCAGCAGCCACACGCACCGCAGCCGCACGCGCTCCTGTAATACAGAGGGACTCACTGGCGCCACCTGCAGGGGAGACGAGACCAGTGACGACTACTGCTGAACAGATGAAAAAAATCACACACGTGTGAGCACTACCCCTCTCTCTGTTTCTGTCGACCCCTACTGGTATTAATAAGTCACATACTCGTACTCATTTACACAGGTACAAAGGTACATACACAGGTACACAGGTACACGGACATTGCTGGTTGTAGAAAAACTCCTCTTACACCCTTAGAATTACATTGATTTTGTGCCTAACTTCTAATGAAGATATTAATAAAAAAATACACAGCTCTGTGCATCTGAACACTTTGGCCTGTAGTGAAAAGAGTATGTATTTAATAGACTAGAGGCGTGTCTTAAAAAGCGCAGCGGGTCACATTCCAGCGTGGGAATAGAGAAAATGAGAAGCAGATGATAGGAGGGAGGCTGGACACATCACGGACACACACACACACACAGATGATAGGAGGGAGGCTGGACACATCTCACACACACACACTGGTGTAGGTATATATAGCAACATTACGTTTTTAAAAAAAACGTAGGATTTGCCATTTTTGAAAACTGTTTATTCAAGTGTTGAATTAATGGTTGAATAATTTATTTTTATTTTATTTTAAATGTTTAATTTAGCCTATAATTCTTGGAGTCTTGGGCGTGAAAACTTTTGAGAACTACTGGTTTAGAAGGCATTTTGTAGAGTCTGCTTGTTAACCACTTTCAAATTCAAAATGGCATTCCTATTCTTTTTTTATTGTATTAATACCGTATATTGAGGGGTTGTCGCTGGATCTCACAGAAACCTATATAGCTCTCTCCGGAGAGGACGGTGGAGATGTGTTAAAACCCCCGAATGATGTGAAAGGAACCCCCTATTTATTTGAATGGTGGTGGTGAACACAGCTGGAGTTGTCACCTCCCCAGTTTTTCGGGTCAGTAAAAGTCATTGATGTTTTTTAGAGAGAGAGAATTGCTACGGCGCGTTAAACCAGTGGTGCACGGCCTCTTTTACGCAGCTGGGCCTGCCGTAGACGAGCGGGTATAGAGACTGGCCATCTGGAGAAAGGAAGGACTCTGGTTCGTGCCCCGACCCCGGTCATGATTGTCTAAAGCCACATTCCAATACCCCAAAATCTCGGCCACTCGCTCACTCCAGCATGGTGGTGTTAAAGGACCACTTCACCACATTTCAACATCTCTTCATATAATTGGTCCTCACTAATGTTCATGATAAAACACCACCATTTTTTTCCCCTACTCAGTCTGTGTCTCATAGGAGGGCTTTGGGCAGTTCGGACACCCATCCACCAGTGACATCATTAGGCAGATTTATTTTTAAAACGATTTGTTTTCAAATATATTTAGATTTTTATTTTCGTGAAAACGATGGCTTCAACTTTTGCATTGCAACTTTTCAGGAAAAGAAAGCCTGCCATTTCTATTAGCTTGGATTCACCATCGATGATGTCACTGGTGGACGGCTTTCTGAACTCCCCACAGCCTTTCTATGAGACACAGACTGAGTAGGATAAAATGGTGGTATTTTATCATGAACATTAGTTGGGACCAATTATAGGAAGAAAAGTGAAGTGGTCCTTTAACGGTGAAATTGGTGACCTGCTGAAACATGTGACAATCACATAAATAACTAAATATACCCAATTAAAGCTTCACTTATACAGTGTCACGCACTGAAAATGTATAGCATCGGACCAATCCTACTCTTAGCCAATGGGGGTAGAATATGGGGAAGCGGACAGGTCCGTGTTGATCACATGACTATAATAATAATAAATGTATAGCACCTTTCATGACATGAAATGCAGCTCAAAGTGCTTTACAGAGCAATGGAGAATAAAAGAAAAGCAAGGCAACGACATTAAAAAACAAGCAGTAATGCAATACAGTGAGGACATGAATAACAAAAAACAATAAAATATCAATTAATTGACCACAGCATTTCAATGAATGATCATTACCAGTGAATCTAAGATTTGACCCAAAATAAATTGCAATAGTATTAAAATCATTCAAGGATTTTTATGATCTTTATAGGGTCATGCAAATAGTAGGCTATATTAAAAAAATGGAACCCCCGGATCGACCACCATAGTAAAAACATCAGTACATTAGTCTAGTCTCGCACATAGTGATGTGCGAGACTGATGTGCGAGTGCGATAGTGCGAGACTGATGTGCGAGAGCGAATGTGCGCGACTGATGTGCGATAGTGCCAGACTGATGTGCGATAGTGCGAGACTGAAGTGCGTACATCGAGACTGATGTGCGATAGTGCGAGACTGACGTGCGATAGTGCGAGACTGATGTGCGATAGTGCGAGACTGATGTGCGATAGTGCGATAGTGATATGTTATAGTGCGAGACTGATGTGCGAGACTGATGTGTGAGTGCGAATGTTGAAAACATGTTGATTAATGAGCTTTGTCCCTGTTAAATAAATAAATGAATGAATGAATGAATTAATCAAGAGATGGTGTATACCAATTTGCGTGATGTATGGATATAATGTGCATGAGTAATATAAAGAAATTAGTTTTGCCTCATCGTGGCACTATAATAGGCATCGCCCCCAGCGGTGCTGGAGATTAGCTGTACAGACGGACTGACACACACATGGACGGACGGATACACACACGGACGGAGTGCAAAACATACTCTCCCCATGCCTTCGGCTGGTGGAGACAAAAATGTTACTTCATCATCAAAAAACATATCTCTGTTGTCAGAGATATAAAAAAAAATGAAAAAAGCAATACAGCCTCATCAAAGTTGTTGTTGTAACTTTATATATTGTCAATTACTTTCATGAGGAGTGGTGGAGTTAGTTGCTTTAGCAGACATTTTGAGGGTCCAATGGAGTTAAAAGGTTTTGTCCAAAGCACGTTTTACTCCTTTCTATTGGTTCAATATTTTCTAAACAACACACAGACGTAAAGGGTGTTCAATAGCACTGATTTATGCCAAGAAATCAAAAACCTCCGGCAACAAACATTTTGGAGGCTAATCGTAGCCATTCGGATAAGTAATTTGACAGATGCATCTTAATCACATGTTAGCCCTACAAAGCCAAAGTGCAGTAAACTACTAAAAAGAAATTAGCTGATAAATGGGTTTAAAAGTGTTTCAACTTGTCAGACACTGTTCTTGAGGTAATCGCTTATCCTCCAAAATTGCTAATTTTGGCTAATTTGACCTTTGGGATACACAAATAAGTCAGTGTGTCCCAAAACGTTAGTTACTGCACTTAAGCAGACTCACGGAAGTGAAAACGTAATCCCTCTCCTTCTGCTTTTCGGCCTTGGCGGGGATAATACGGTGAACTCTACAGATAATAGTCTAGCTTGCTCTGTATCGTCTTGCAACCTTTGACGGAGAAGATTTTCTGTGACGCAGGGAAGTAGATGAGGTCTTCTTTGGCCACCTTTTCAGCCACGTCTTGTTTCGGCGTCAGGCCCTTGGCAGCCATCTCGGCCATAGCACACAGTACGACATGTTTGTATTCCAGAGGGAGAAACGGTATGAAGAAGTCCACCAGGTTCTTGTCTATCAAGCTGGTATACGCACCTAAACCACGAGTTTGTGGGGGGGAGGAAAAGAATGTCAGAATTTGTTTTTTATTTAGCCCCTATAATAATGTGTGGACCAGTGTCCCCCAGGGGTCTATACTTGGTCCTCTACTCCTCTCCTTTTTTCCCCAATCGATACCAAAGATGCAAATTGAGAATAGATATGCCATTTTCTCCAAATATGCCAAGAATAGGGACGCTAGATTTCATGTGGTTAATCAAATCAATAGATAGGCATGTAAGTAAGCTGTGAATGTGTAGTGTACTCACTTTGCTTGCTGTTGAACACAGCCTGAGAAATAGTCATTTCCAGGTCTTTCAGTTGAATTTCCTCTCTGTCTCGTCCTGCAGTCCAGAAATCCAGAGTTTTCTCTACGATGGTGTTTCCTCCAGCATTACTATTACAAACATAATATCCAAACATATATTAGACAGAGCCTGAGAGACATTAGCAGATTGACTCAGTTTACTTAGGTGGCATCAGATAACTCACACATAGATTGAGAACATTAATAATTTGAGAACATTTCATTTATAAAATGTAAATAGAAGTGTGATTTTATGATCTACCATAACCATCTAAGAGCAGGGGAGATAAATATCTTTGGTTGAATGCTTGATTGTCCGATAGGTCAAGCACTGAACTCAATAAAGGAACACTGTCTAATCAAAGGCTCAGAGCACCTGTTCTGTATCCAACATGGAAGCCATGTGAACAAACGCACATTGTAATAATTTACAGCTAAGCTTTGCTCTCAAGAATGTTTTTGAAAACATTTCCAAGTGAGAAATAGAGTAGACAACCGAATATTGATTCTGTTTGATCAACACTTCCCAGAAATTATTATGGTTATCTAAGACACTAATGAGTTTTGTCTTCACCTGAGGAAGATAAATATAGCTTTCCGATAGGAGACTCCATCCAGCTTATCATAGTAGTCTAAGAAGGACGTAATGCTGTCAATCAGGCTGGGATGCATCTTGTCCATCTCATCAAAGATGAACATGGAGATCGGACAGTCGGTGACACTCCCTTTGATCCTCCGCCGTAGCTCAGCCTGGGCATAAACAACAACAGACAAATACAGTATCTGTGTAGTCAAATGGACAACTGATCACTTGATTCTAGAGCTACAGTAGATGTTACAATACCTTGTAGCTGTCAATTTCATTTGCATGTGGGAAGTGATGTGCAGCGTTGAAATAATTGACGAACTTGCTGTCCATGCCCTCTCTGTAGATGTTCTCCGCTATGAGTTGGCTGACGTAGGTCTTCCCTGTCCCAGTTAAACCGTGGAGAGAGAGGACCAGGGGCTTCTTGCGCTTCTCGTCGTTCATGAATCCAGACACAGCTTTCACGATGACACGCGATGCTATATGCTGCCCAAACAGCTTGCGCTCCAGGTCAGCCTCCAGACCTAATGATGAATGCAAAAAGATGACAAAATATATGTATCAGTTTTGTGTAGCACCCCTCTGAATCCACAGAGGGGTGCATCCATTACTACGGTGTTACCATTGGGGTGCATACTTAGTTTAGACATTATTGGTTAGACATGGGTTACGGTTAGGTTTAGGTGTGCTGCCCCGTGGGAGGTGAGGGTTTGAGATAGGTTGTAGTTGTAGGACTAATTACTGGTCTAACCAAATGACTAGTCTAAACCAAGTACTGTCTAAACTAAGTACTGCACCCGCCACCCGTTACCATTAAGCCGATTAGCTACACCTGGCCTACAGTGCACTGCTCCATGGAGAATATGGTACACCTCAGTAATGGCTGTGCCCAGGGCACCCCTCTGTGGATTCATCTATAGGGCCATTGAAGATGTGTGCTGTGGCGGCTCAGGGGTAGAGTGGCTGGATGGGAACCACAAGGTTGCCAGTTCGAACCCGGGCTCCCCCAGAGTTAGTGTCGAAGTGTCCTTGAGCAAGACACTGAACCCCTAATTGCTCCTGATGTGCTGGTTGGTGCCTTGCATGGTTTCCGCCGCCATCGGTTTATGAATGTGTGCATGAATGGGTGAATGTAATGCACAATCTCTGTAAAGCGCCTTGGATAAAGGCGCTATTATAAATGCACCATTTACCTGTGGTTGGTATTGGTAACCATGGCAGCCATTTTCCAAAATCGCCACCACCTGCTGTTATTGCCAGCTACCAAAGTTCTAGACCAGGAATGATTATTTACATAATTCAGCACGTTCTAGCAGCTATATACGGTAGTTACGTGTGGGTGCGTTCGGAAATTCTCACTTGGTGTGCCCTCTTGTCATCCGTTTATTCAGAGAAATCGGTGTGTTGTCGTTCGAACATCTAGTGCGCTGCACCCCGGGTAGGGCGACTATAGATGTGCCCTTTTGTGTGGGACAGTCCCTCATTTCCAATACTTTTCAGGCGTCTCACAAACCGAGACCGAGATGCCACATAGTGACTGGCAGGCATCAGAGTTCAAATGCCCTATTAGTTAGTCCCCTAATAGTTGGCTTTCTGTTGTAAAGCTCTCTCATTGTCTCTTTTCCTGCAAGATTAGTTTTTAAGGGGATATTTCTCAGGTTATTTTGGCTCCAAGTTGGCAGTAGTGAAGTTAGTTACACTACTGCCACCTTGGAGCCAGTCCAACAGAGGGCAGTCACGCACTGGCAATGGTACTATGTTCATGTACCCCGGATGCGACGTCAACGTTGTGCTCAATAAGGTTAGCTACTGTTATTGTTGTTAGCACCGTGGTTAGCACCGTTAGCATCTATCATGGCTGTTGGCTTGGCTGACTGATGATGTTAGTAAAGTGCAACACAACAACCGTGTATAACCATATATTAATGCGAGAACGCCGCGGCCCGTTATCTCGGCCCCGGAACCGTTAAATACGTTATTCAACAACTTAAACGCTGGTGTGGTGGTGGGTGTTAACTTGTTATGATGAACGACCGTTACCTGATCTGTTGAACGAGATCCACTGCGGCGTGCAGCATTCCTTCATAAAACAGAATATTTTGGAACTGACCCAGGCGCCACCGGCCGTCACGCCGAGCGTGATGGCAGTGGTGCTGATCGGCTCGAACGCCGCGGTCATGTTGGAGTAGCTGGTCAGTAAAACCAACACCACTAGCAGTGAACTAAAAGCTGGCTGCATGCTGCGAGGCTTCATTTCACAATGATGTACGGTAAGTGCAAATAACTTTTTATTATATTAAATAACCGGTCGTGCGTCGCAAAACTCAAACCGTTTCAATTATTATCTTTTGATCTGCGATCCACTAGGCAGGAACTGTCTTTGCTGTCTTTCCTTCAGTGGATGAATCTTGATACTGACTTATAGCTTTCATTTCCGTAGAAACGAAAGCAAAGGTTAACACATTATTGCCCTCGCGTGACTCGCGTCACCACCCTATGGTCACCACTATACTTCCACTGAAACTAGAACGTCTAAATGCCAAATTGTTAGAGAATGGCCAAGGCTTGCTATTAAGCTATTTTGAGAGACTTTTATAACTTCAAAACAGTTCATTTGGAATAGCGATTTTGACACTAGGTGGCAGTGTGAGACCGTGGTTTACTATACATCAATAGTACAGTAGAATGCGCTGTTTAAGCCATGGCTCCCTGTCTCACCTCCCCCCCCTGTATTTCAGAAATCAGAATATGGCCTGGTAGCCAACATGTAACATGCTCTTCCAGGTATCGGTATAGCTACAAACATGGGCCGATATTAGAGAAATTATACATGCAGTCATTGGTCTGTTACAATACCAGGTTTATGTTTTGTTAAAACGACTCTGCCCATCTACAGATCTACTTAAGTGTCACATTTGGAGGAACATTCACTATGGGATTCACTATAATTTGTCTCCAAGAACACATTGAAGTTGCAGACTGATCAATATAATCAATGAGCACATAAGTTACTTTTGTGATTGGAGCTACTGTGGATGAGGGTGGGTAATAATATTAATAATAATAATACATTTTATTTATAAGGCGCCTTTCAGGGCACTCAAGGTCGCCGTACAGGTTAAAAACAGATGTCACAGATGGGGCAAATACCTAGGCCATCAGGTAACTTATCTTGTAACCAACACGCTCTGACTTATATGGTGCGTTACCCGCTTAAAACAACATTGTAATATGTAATAAAGGGTCACAGTGTCACTGAGGAATGTTAATAAAAAAGAATATTGGTGTGTGCAACCCTTTGCAAATACCAGGCCATCAGCCATCAGTTCTTAGTCTTTCACTAAACCAACATTGAAAGTATTTTTGCTTCACTACCAAAAGACATCTTACTGTATATCAGGGGTGGGTAACTTTGACGATGACATTGCTGTCGTAGCAAAAATAGCAGATCTACAAGCTGCGACGTGTTTTGAGCTTGTAAGATCTGCTATTTTTGCTATAGTCGAATCGAAATCTTGACATTTTTGCTATTTTTGAATTGGAATCCTAAAAATTTACATTTTTATGTAATTTCAAATGCCTTTAATTATACTTGTGTTGAGATGTGTTACTAATTTAGACTGAAGTAAGTAAAGCGGGTCATGTTTGCATGTTGTGGAATTGTAACAGCTGAAACCAATATTTTATCAGTATTTTGACATTAACCTGATGGCCACATTAAGTGAAGGGCCGCCGTTCAGTTCCGTACAGTTGCCCATGTATGCCGTATATATTAAAATGGGCGTGTGGCTGGACGTCACAAAACGTAACAAAAAGAAAATCCACAAAAAGAAAATCTGGATTGGGCAAGCTTCGCGTGACAGTGCACAGTGCCCCCACACAACACACACACAGAAGATGCAGTTTTTATGTTTTAATTTATTTAAAAATCATCAAAGACACAGCAACAGCCACCTTGCATTGACACATAGTGCTGCATGGTTGAGGTTAGCATTTATTGCCTGATTTACACTTAGTTGCCTGATTTTCGGTGTGAGACATTGCGGCGAGCAGCTAGTATAAATCAGGCTTTCAGACCCATTCATTTCATTCCAGTTTGCCGTTCTTGATCAGTGCCGTTATGAATTCGATAAAAAGTGTCTGAGTGACCCCGTCTGAGCCCGAGTGAGCGCTCATCCTGTCCAAGGCGCGTGTTTTACATCAACCACTAAGTTGTTCGTTGACCCGTTCAGATAGCACCAACTGAAACCAAGATCACTGAAAATTTAATCATTATCTCTCAGTCGCGTGTTTGCGTTTTCTTAAGATGCCTGAACGGCTGTGTGGCGACGGCGGCCATCAACGGAGGAGGACCAGGACCGTGAACGCTTCAAGGGTTGTGCTTCTTGAAGATGCTGATGTACTCCTGCACGTCGTCGGGGGAACCCATGACCACGGGGACCCGCTGGTGAATGCCGCTGGGCTCTACGTCCAGAACGTTCATGGCGCCCGTTGTGGCCATGCCTCCGGCCTGCTCGATGATGTAGGACATGGGGTTGCACTCGTACAGCAGCCTTAGCTGGACACGCGCAAAGA
This sequence comes from Protomyctophum bolini, assembly GCF_963924005.1. Lineage (NCBI taxonomy): Eukaryota > Metazoa > Chordata > Actinopteri > Myctophiformes > Myctophidae > Protomyctophum > Protomyctophum bolini. The sequence continues at coordinate 23,283,253 of NC_137883.1, read as the reverse complement.
AAAGCAGAGAGAAAGCAGTCAACACTTCGTCAATGCTAGAATAGTTGCATAGTGGATATACTAGACACAGATTGTTGTTGCCATTCATTTGTTTTAAAACCATCGCTGTCAGGTGGAAACCTTGTGTCCAAAACCTTTACTTTTCCGGGAAATGGAAGAAAAATAATCCAATGTAGTTATTTGTTAGACACAATATTGTTTGATAGGTGAACATTTTCAGAAGTCAAACATAGCCGATCTGCAGATTGGCTATTTTCCCTACTTTTGTACAAAAAGTACAAAATAGGGCATTAATTTATGGAAAAAATAAAAGAAGATTAAATATGGAGATATACTGTAAGGTTTCTGCCTGACAGTGATGATATGTAGGTTGTTGTACTTTACCTTGCCCTTAGGACTCTTCTCGTTGGCGGGATACAGGAAGATTCCTCCATACACTAAAGTACGGTGAACATCAGCCACCATGGACCCAATATACCTGCTACCGTACGGAGCACTGCCATCCTGCAAAGAACATACAACAATGTCAAGATAACTTTATAAGCCACTGTGACGAATTAATAATATTCACACATTATGGACTCTTAACAAAAATCTAGATTTCGTTTTCTGAAAATATATTTTGGCCACAGTCCAACATCTCAAAATATTCTGTTCCAGGGAACCCCAGAAGCAAAGATTTGATTTTCGAAGATATGCACAGATTTTCCAAAGAAAATAAATATGCACAAGCTCACAAGCTCACAAGCTCACATGCACAAGCTCACTACAATTATGAGCTGTAGTGAGAGCTTGAATTTTCAGCTAAAAATATTCGGTATACAGGGAAATTATAGAGCCCTGGTAGACCTTGTTCGACTAAGTATATAGTGCTTAACTTAATTAAATAATTCCTTCTGACTGTATACAGCAGGGTACAGCATTTAGTTTAAGTTCTAGATTTCAATTAATTCAAGTCACTGTCACCTGTGGGAATTTCTTCTTCTGCAGGTACTCTGTTACATCTGGGTAGAAGTGCTGTGCGTATCCCTCGTTCAGACTGTAGATCTTTCCCTTCTTCTTTATCTTAACATCTCGATCCACCAGGATGAACTCTCCAATGGCCTGAAGAACACACAGACACACAGGAGAGAACCACATGGCTCTGTCACCACCAAGACAACTAATAGAGGATATAAAGTAGATTAGCAAAACAACATTCTAGACATTTATGTTAGATTACAATAAATTAGATTGCATATAAGCATATAATTTGATTGGTCCAGGGCAATCATAGTTGTTTTTGTTTATACTAGACAATAGACATCAATATGTCCGTAACCGGGCATGTATCAGTGGCAAATTTTAGATTATCTTTTTTACACACCATTTTAATGTTCTTATTTTGATCATAAGACCCAATTACTGAATGTCAAAGTCTCCAGATTTTCTTCAGAATAAGTCACTAAGACAATTACTACGATACTATAGCATATTTGGAGTCCAACTAGTACTAGTGGTTCTCAAATGTTGTATTTGCGAGGACCCCCTTAACTCTGAGAGTGTACAAATGAACACTCCATTTGAACACTAAGTCACTCACAACACTGTCCATTTGAACACTCTCAGAGTTACAGACCTGTTATGGTTCATTCAGGGCTAGCTCTTTATGGAGTTCTGGTGATATTATTGTCCTCTAATGTTGTATGTCTGTGGTGAAAATGGAATTTTGACAAATAATGTCCACCACAAGCCATGCATAATGGGATTAGTGGGTTTATACAGTAGCTTGCAACTGGTTCATGTTAGTAGTCTGTGTTATGGTTAAGATTTGGCATAGGTCTGGTGTTGTTTAACTAATGTTGAGTTCAACAAGTTAGTTCAGCTAAGACACTTTTGGTGTAATGACTTAAAGTGCCTAAAAAAATCCCCCAGTATGTTTAAATGTGTGCATGGGTTTGGTGTGGGTTAAGGATCTGGGGAAGAGCATTTGGCACTTATCCAGATCGCTCAACAGCCTTTCCTTTATTAATGCCGTTCTATAGCTCAAAGTCAATACGCACTTTTGCATCCGTCCTCATATCAGACAGACACCGTCATTAAACACAACGCTGTGACTCACTGGATCCAGCATGAAGCAGTTGACTCCTTGGCCAGTGGAGATCACCATCATGGTGGCGCTGCCGTACAAGGCGTAGCCGGCAGCTACGAGGTTCCTGCCGGACTGAAGAGCATCCTTCTCACACGGTTCATCATCTGTTGTCTGTGGAGAAACACAGAGGAGAACTACTCAGATGGCTCTGACTGAATGTATGTATACTGTGCCTTCTTAGACTGTTGGTTCTCAAACTCTTTTCATGTCAAGGACCCCCAAATTAATATGCATTTGGCCATGGGCTCCCCATACTGTTAAAATGTTCACAGCGTACAATCATACTTGAGAGACTAAATCTTAAAATGTTGTATTCATGTGTAGCCCCCAGCCAAGACCCAGCCCGCAACAGCCCTGCCAATCGGGCTCAGCCCTATTGGCACGGTAGGTTGCGCGTTGGTCTGGCGAGTGGGAGCCCCTGGTTCAATCCCCAATTCTGTGTAATGCTACAATCTGGCGTAGTCGGCAGGACGTGGATCGTGATATCCTCGCGTGAGTGACATTGTGTGCGGTGTTGTGAAGTGAGAAGCATGAGGACGCGCTTCAAAGGTGATTGTGCGCGTTGGTCTGGCGAGTGGGAGCCCCGGACTCAAACCCTGATTCTGTGTAAGGCTACACATGCACTATCACAAGCTTTCAAACACTAGTAGCTTTAATACGAACCTTTTTGTAGATTGCGAAGATTGTTCCGATTGACACGAGACAGTCGATGTTTGACGAGCCATCCAGGGGATCGAAACACACAATGTATTTGCCCTGGAAGTTACGAAGAAGAATACCACTGTTACTGTGTTGAGGAAGTAAATACCTAAGTTATGAAGAAGAATACCACTGTCACTGTGTTGAGGAAGAAAAGCACTGAAGCAACATGATACTGAACAACATGAGTATACGCAACTGTTACTGTGTTAAGGAAGTAAACCAATGTAGCAACATGAATACTGAACAACTATCATATCACACGCAACTATGTATGAATGAGGACGACCACAAAATATGTCCCCATAATCTCTACTTCTCAAATTCTACATTTTGACCCTCAAGTACAACAAGTATAGTAACATGAGCACGTCACACGCGCACATGGTGCACCTAATCTGGAAGGGCAAATATGCCGGTAAACAATTTGTTTCCTTGTGTGAAACTGTGAACATGGCTTAGCACTACTAGACATACCCGTTGATCCGGTTCCACTATAATGGCGTGCTCGTCCTCCTCAGACACCAGCACACAGGAGGTGAAGGAGGACTTGATCATGTTGATGACCAGGTCATTGGACAGAACGTCCAGCTTCTTCACCTGGTCACCCGTCACGTTGGTACTGCCTGCGATGCCATATCTGACCACCACAGAGGAGAGGACAAAGAAGAGTTCACAATTAGACCAGTGGTTCTCGAACGTTTTCATGTTAAAGCTATAGTTATCAAGCTTTTCAGTGGCAATAAGGACCCCCACATTTTATGTCTATGATTTCGCAGTAGGAGCCCATCTGAGAAGGTTTTGTGCCAGGGACTTCCAGAAGATAAGATTTGTGTTAAAAATCTAAATGTTCGATATTGTGAATGCTGAACACATTTTACTGTCTGGGGACCCCCTGGAACCACCCCAAGGACCCCTGGGGGTCGCTGGACGCCACTTTGAGAACAAATGCGACACCCCAAATGAATAGCTATTTGACCATGGACCATCTGGAAATATTTGGTGCCGGGGATGCACAAAATCTTTCTACACTTTTGGAACATAGCCGATCAGTGCGCTTGCAGATCAGATTTAAAATAGCCAATGTATTAAAAAGGGTTAAAGTGGTTCAACTGATTGTGATGATATGATATATAGGCTACTAACTTTTTGTTGGGGGACCTCCTGGAACACCCTAATGACCCCATGGGGGTCCCCGGACCCCCGTTGAGAACCAGTGACAATGCCCTAAATGATGATCAAATACTAATAGTATTTGGGTCCTTAAATTCAATTCCATTTGCTTTTATGAATTGAATGTGTAATATTATGTGTTTGTGCACGTGTACAGTGAGTGGAGAGAATTGGGGGGCGTGTTCTCAGTGGAAACACTAGCAGACAGCATGTTCCGTTTCCTCATGGATGATTGCATTGCAGTTTGAACGCAACGCTACGCATGCTAGTTCACCTTTGGACAATCCTCCAAGTTAAAACTCTACTACTAACATGTTCAAGCTCATAGTAAGTAAACTATAAAAGAAAAACAACAAGACTTTAACTTAGCAGCAGCTATAACGCAAAAAACCACAGACAAAACTGAACTTTACAAACAAAACACACATTTTCCTCTAAAAACCATTCACGCACTGACTTGCAGTATCAAAAGTGTTTTAATTCTTAGCTTGATATGTATGTCGTAAGCATAATCGTACGACGGTGCCGTTTGCCGAAAAGAACACTAGAACAGATCACAACACAACTTCTGAGTCTATACTTCTGTTGCCCGACAATTTAATGTTGTATACAAAAATGTAGCCTTGACAGTTAATTGCCACTAATGCATGCAGCCATTTAAATACCGACACCACATATAGGCCTAGGTTAAAATAATGAAAGCAAACGAAACTTAATTTCCCAATGAATGCATACGTCCTCCTCACGGTAGTAAAAGCCGGATTGTATTGTATACGTCGCCGTACGACGGTACGGCGCGCACGAAACTATCCCCGATTTATAAGCTACTCTGCCACAGTAAGTTCATACTCTAACTCTATTATTGGATCAAGACTATCATAGATGTATGTTGATATAATCGATCAAAAATACTATATGTCTCTGATCAGTCTTCATCTGTAGTCTACCTACTACTCACAGGTTAGCGATGCCAGCCTTCCTGACCGCGCTGGAGATGGCTTTCACAGCAGTGCAGATGGAGTTGAGCAGGGTGGTCAGCTCTCCCGTTGCCCCCGGTGCCTTCCTGCCCTCCTCCAAAACGAACCTGGTGAGGGTCACCACGTTGGTGTCAAAAACACCCTGATCGGACATGATGTCAGTGTGTGTGTGTCTGTGGAGTGGGCTGGCTGACTGACTGACGGACTGACTGACTGACTGGACCTGAGCCTGTTTCTGCTTCAAGTGACACAGGGAAGTCTAGGTCCAAAACTTTAAAAAGAGGGCTCAGTCTCAGTGTGTAGACTAGAGCTGCGGGTGGAGGGGTGGAGGAAGAGAGAGACAGACAGGGGTGTGATGAAATTTCCACCAATCACAGCTCTCTGGTTTCTCTCCCCCCTCATAGATTGATCCCAGCCTGGCTTCTAGGCACTAGTAGGCAGGTTTGAGAGACCAAAGTGCAAAGATAAGGAACACTTTGTTTTGCTTAGCAGTTAGCACTTGATTATTAAGTATGGTTCTTTTGTTGTTATGTGGTCCAAAGTAAACACCACGTTCACCACCCTTTTTGTTGTTGTATGTGACTTGTGGATTGAGAGAGTGCTTTGTTAGATTGAGAATGGAAGCATGACTGATGTGATGAAGACCGTCTTGTGATCCATGAGACCGTGGCTACTGGCTAAAGTTAACTCTGCCTAAAACAGTTACATGACTGACTGCAAACAGTCGTGATACGTCTTGGAAAGATTACCTTATTACAGTGAACGTGACAATACATCACATAGTTTATTTTGCAGCATTTTACTAAAAGGTGTTTGGGAAATGTTTTGCCATTACCAAACTCTGAGGTCTCACTTCAGCACGTCGGTGAGCACGCCTTAGGAAATTGCATGAATGCTCATTTCTTCTTGTGTTCTCCAATTCACTGGTTTGGTAGATTCCTACCAAACTGGTTCCTACCAAATTCCTACCAAACTGGTAACCTTATCTGAATATACTGAATATACCCTTTTGATAGCCCAGAACTAAAAAAACATTGCAAGGATGCACCTAGGACATATCCTCAGTGATGTATCCCAAGGTCCACTCCTCAGGGTTTTGGGTCTCTCAACATCATACCCCTCACTTGGGTAACCCAGCCGGGGTGATCAAGTCCCGACTTACGTCCCAGTAGCTACCCTTAATCAGTCCCATTAGGGAAAAACCAGGGACACCACTATTTAGACTCTCGTAGATGTATCTACGAGAGTAAATGTTGGGCTCACTTCAGCACGTCGGTGAGCACGCCTTAGGAAATTGCATGAATGCTAATTTCTTCTTGTGTTCTCCAATTCACTGGTTTGGTAGATTCCTACCAAACTGGTTCCTACCAAATTCCTACCAAACTGGTAACCTTATCTGAATATGCTGAATATACCCTTTTGATAGCCCAGAACTAAAAAAACATCGCAAGGATGCACCTAGGACATATCCTCAGTGATGTATCCCAAGGTCCACTCCTCAGGGTTTCGGGTCTCTCAACATCATACCCCTCAGGCCCTCACTTGGGTAACCCAGCCGGGGTGATCAAGTCCCGACTTACGTCCCAGTAGCTACCCTTGATCAGTCCCATTAGGGAAAAACCAGGGACACCACTATTTAGACTCTCGTAGATGTATCTACAAGAGTAAATGTTGGGCTACCCTTTTGACAGCAGCTGAGAAGCCACTTTGATATGAAATAGTTAGATAACATGTGCAAAAAGGTACTGACCTAAAAGCTTTTGCTGTTTTTGATTCTTTTTGAAAAAGGGGCTTTAATAATCCATTGAAACCGTGAAAGCATCTGCGTCATTTTAGAGTGTATACGTTGGCTATTCAAAAATAGCAGATATACAAGCTCACAGCTAGGGCTTCACTTTGTGTTATGGTTCGAGCTTGTACATTGTTATATATTTGAATTTTTTTGAAAGTGTGAGATCTACTGATTGAGAAGGCATTTGTAAAAAACTGCCTTATAGGGTGTTATTAAGTGGTTAAGATTGCATTCCATTGGATCAACCAGATAGTCAATGTGCTGGTAATAGGTATATTGGCTAATTTAGAACCATAAACAATTAAGTTGTATCAGGATGTGAATATAGGGGCATAGCGGTAGTCCTGAAGCGACAGAAGGAAGGTTGTTCTAATCAAATGGAGCTTTGTAGCAGAAAGACCTATGTCCAACGTCTAAAGTAAGGATATTGCACAGTCCACGACAATGATTTGCAACACACCTACCGGTAGTTGCAACTTGCAACAACTTGCAAAAACTTGCACCACTTTGCAACAGAACCCCAAAAGCGACCAGGCTGCAACAGGTCAGTTCAGTCTGTTGCAAGTTGCAACGAGTTGCGTTGCAAATCGTTGTTGTGTACTAACTGCTCTCAACTTCTGCTCTCAAAAGAGCAAACAATCTAACATCCTCTTCGGAACTTTTAGTGTCAATTCATATTTCAGGGGATAGTTCAGGCCACCCTCTGGACTTGCTACTGAATTGGAGTAAGCATGCTGTGTGCATGCTGTGTGCATGGCCCTCAATTACTTACGTAGTTAGAGGATAAAGGTCAAATTCCCTTGTCCCAGTCTACCCTAACGTACTTGTCTCACACTTTTATTTACAAGACCGTCATCAGCCGTGTGTGTGCGTGTGTGTGTGTGTGTGTGTGTGTGTGTGTGTGTGTACGTACGCACATGCATTGAGGAATCATGTACCACTTTCAAGGTGTGAGCTGATTCGTAAATTAAAATTAGCTATTTTTGATATTTTAGTGCAACACCAAATATAAATAGTATTAAACTTAAGTTATTTGGCCAAAAATGTGTTCATGACAAGGTTCAGGTTGTAAAAGTCCACAGCAGTGACAGAGCAGTTTCACAATAGGGACCCTTAATGTGCACTTTGAGCTTGCAGGGTCTCTATGAAGCATGACTACCTATATGTGAAGTAATTTTGTGAAAAGAATAAAACCCATTTAGGATCTGCTGTAGATAATCTTGCTGAATGGGAAAGCCGATGGCCAGCTATTGAAGTGGGCAGATTTCAGTAACTTAGACTTTTAAAAGGCAACATCATGCACATGGACATAGATAGCGGCACTATAGCTTATCACAAGGACGGACTCCTTGCAATTTTAGTAAATAAAATACATGGAGGACTAAAAGTGTTCAGTCAATGGGGAGTTGGACTTGGGGATTTAACAACATGAACCCTAGTATCCCTATCCTGGGGTGATCATTCTGTGAAAATAGCCGATCTATCGGCTATGTTTGGCAAACATATTTAGTGTAGAGGTACAGTTTGTATAGGCCCTAATCTAGGGTTTTAGCCATATAGTCCTATATACCTCTGTTATGATGGGACGAGTAATGTACTTAAGTTACTACTAAGCAATTTGAGCTATTTTCTTTCTCTAAAAAATGGTTTAATGAATTGAAAATGTTAAATAAATACATACACCTACAATGAAATGCCCCAATAAATAAGAACACCAGGTTGAAAGTGGCTTAATAATAATATTGGAGGTTATTGTTGAAGTGTTGTGGCACATGCTGACCAGCCGATGGCAGTGCTGTGTTGAGAAGAGGTCTTGCTTTGCTTTGGGTCTGGATTGGAACAGACTTGGCACCCACACAGCACTAAAATGTGGTATTTTTCACTGGCTAAAACAGAGGCCCCATTGAAAAGAAGATTCAAGTTTTCAAGGTTTTACTTTGCACAGTGTCTTGAGTTCTTATGGCTCATGTGTAGCAGCTAGCTGCACCTGAAGTGGTGGTTACATCATGGTTCTGGTACTGTTGTTCGTCAGGCAGCAGCCAGCAAGCATAGTGAAGCCTCCTGCCCTTTTACTCGTCTGTAAAACAACTGCCCTTTCCCAGACCACGAATGCAGCATTTACTATGGTGAAAGAAATGCAAATGCCACTCCTTTCCATGCCATACCCGGAAGGCAGCATTCAGGAGAATAAATATTTCCCCCCAAAGTCTCCTGAACTTGAACGCAAGCATTTTTACGTTGAACTAATCTGTTTCTAAATCCATGTCGTATATACACTACACAGCCTGCATCTCCAGTACTAGATAAAAGAGTGCGCCCCGAAAATAGCTGATCTACAAGCGCGTTGTGAGCTTGTAGATCTGCAATTATTTTGTCCAAAAGGGCCCTCTTACAGGATTTCAGCCCCTGCCTCTCTAACACTCTCTCTGCGCGCACGTCCCTGCTGCCAGTCCTTTGTTTTGCTGATGGAGGTTGTTATCTGGTCACTTCCTCTCTGTACATTCTCATCATTGTCTGTGGTCATCAGGCCAGTGCTGGGTGGACGGTGCTGTCAGCAAACTTTTGCCCTGGGGTTTGATTGAGCTCCAGCAGGGGCAGTTCTAGCACGGGAGCAGACCTTTTAGGGCAGGCTCAGCCCCTCTAAGCCACTGGAGAACAATTTATAGATTCGAACGAGAAGAATAGATTTTTTTTCCTCTTGTCATTTTGACTACCTGTCAACTTCTCTCTCTCTCTCTCTCTCTCTCTCTCTCTCTCTCTCTCTCTCTCTCTCTCTCTCTCTCTCCCTCCTGCTCTCTCAAGCAAGCTGAATAGAGAATTTATCTAATCTAATAAGAGGTATAAATCAATCCATATCAATTCATAGCATTATTTTAACTGAATATTGTGTTGTTGTTTGCAAAACAGACTATCTGGCCTAAACCTCTCTTATTTTGTGAAAAAAACTGATGTTTCTGATGGCTAAACATTGTTTCTGAAAATAATCATTCCATTTTTAAATTTTATTTTTTTAGGCCGGGGTACTGACATAAAATCTAGGCCTCTTTGTGGGGTGGTCGCTGCCACAACAACTTAGAATTTCAGAGGAGGGTCCACAGCCAAATACGTCATTAATGATCAATTTCAGGGTTATTGACATGAAAATGTTTGAGAACCACTGTACCATGCAATCCAGAAAACACATTTAGGTGTCCATTTGATGGGTGAACAAATGTAATAAATGATAGAGTGGAGATAGTTTTCACGATGGCATTACAGTAAAATCAAAGCTACTGTACACTACAAGAGTTTGTACAGCAATGCATCACTGTACTGTACACTGTACTGTACTGTAAATCACTGTTATACACTGAAGCTCACAGTTTTACTTCATGTGCCTTTGCAGAATTGTGCGATACATCTCGCTTGGTGTTACATTTCCTTTGTGTAAGCACTGTAAGGTTATCTGGTATTGACTGTTGGCATCAAGCCGTGTGTGTGTGTGTGTGTGCGCGTGTGCACCGTGCGTGCGTGAGATAGTGTGTCTGCGCACGCGCTCAGAATGACAAATGGGAGGATCAGCATGTAGACATGGAGACATAATGGTAAGCAAATGATAAAACATCATCACATAAATAATGCTCCTGTTCTGTTATTTATAATTTCCATGTTTCCATTTGAAGGACTGAAAGTGAGTCTCCATGGATCAAGACGTCCATATCTTGAGTAAGGTAACTATATATATATTTATTTTTTTAATTCACTATGTTGTTGTTCTTTAATTTGGTATGGGGCATATTCAGTCCTTTGTTTATTGTGGTCACAGTGGCGATTTAATTATCTTTTTATATAACTAGTAAGTTATTTTGAATGAACCTGGTGTTGTCTCTTAAACAATATACATGCGTTATTCCATTAAGTGTCAACTACTAAGTATGAAACTAACTATTGCATAGACAGGGTTATTGTTTATTCATTTATTCAGTCTCTGGTAAGAAGGCCAGGGCTGGTTCCACTGCCATGACAAGAAAATGCAAAGAATGCACAGTAAAATCCCCACTGTTCATTTATCCATTTGCAACACTGGGGAAAGTGTACAAATGCAACAATGGTATACTCCCAGAGTTAAACGAACACTGAGGATTTTCACAGTGTGGTTAGCCATGCAAAGAGAGAACTTCCAGTAATTATAGATGTCATCCAGTCTGTGCAGAGAAGCCTCCTCCTCCTATTGGAGAACTTTCAACCAACTTTTCAAAACCGTGTATCCACACACATCTGGTCAAATCTATTCTGTCCCCTCTCTGGTGGGATGTAGGAAAAAGACGGACTAGTTACGTCGTCTGGTCGGATATACAGTATGCAATGAGAGACTAGTTATCTCCTCTGGTGGGATATAGGGAAAAAGAGACTAGTTACTTCCTCTGGTGGGATATAATTATAGGCAAAGATATAGACTCGTTACCTATTCTGGTGGGATAGGCAAATATTGACTAGTTAAAGAACTTGAGAAGTAAAGCTGTCTTGACGGAGCATTATTATCACAGAGGAATACTGTATTATGCTGAGGTAAGTTAAAGCCTGGCTCTACGAGGGATGAAATGCAGAATTCTGAATGTACTTGCAGTACATTTTACTGACTGGGCTCCACAACATATCAGTTTTCAATTGATGATTTTGAAGACTGTTGCTAGAGAGAGAGAGAGAGATAGCAGAAGTTGATTCTTGATGTACATTATTCATTTGCATTTTCTAGATGCTATAGTTTATAGCTTCATTTGATTGCTATCTAGTTTGAAATGTGTAACTTGCAAGAATACAAAGTGCATATAATGTCTGTTATGTTTTTTCTTTTATCAATGAATCATTGTTTTACAATTTACACCATATTGTCATGGAGAGCACTCTTTCTTTATTTCACATTCAGTTTCTGCCCCCTGCTGGCAAATAACTGGATTTAGTTTTTCTTCCAACTATTATAACTTTAAGTTATTCCTCTAATCGCCACTCTTAACGGCAGTGGATCAGGGGTTAGAGTGACCGGATTCCCAGTTCGAACCCGGGCTCCCCCAGAGTTAGTGTCGAAGTGTCCTTGAGCAAGACACTGAACCTCAAATTGCTCCCGACGTGCAGGTTGTTGCCTTGCATGGTGAATGTAATGCACAATCAATGTAAAGCGCCTTGCTATATAAATGCACCATTTACCATTTATTTCATTTATTTCAATAACAGATCTCAGTGGAACCTACATTGAAGACAGTGCATCAAATATCTACAGACGGCCTCATACGTTTAACAGCTTTACGATATCCTAGATTACCTAGAACAACACCACCATTAAGCGACTAAGCTTCAAGCGAAGGACCAGCAATGAGGAGAAAACGCAGAAAGCACTACAAGCACAGGGTAGCTCTTCGGCCGGGGAGTGGACGTCCTTAGACCTGTCCCTCCCGTCGGGTAACAGTGAGGACACGGTTGCGGCCAGACTCTTGGTCATGTCTTCTGCAACCAGAGGTCGGCCACCTCTCCCTCCATCCCATAGTTCCTCCTCCATCGCCGCAGCCTCCAGCAGCGGCGAGGGCCTCACCACATCTCACAAACTGTCTGAATTGAAGGCCTCGCTGTCGGCGACATCTCTGACATCCTCTAGACACAATCCTCAGGTAGGCTCATGGCAAATATGACGTAATTGCCTGATTGAAATTATTTCATTGTTTTTTTGCATAATTGTCAGAATCGTGTCCATTCATCTTTACAAATGACTGTGTTGAAAAATAGAGAAAATATCCCATCTACCAGCTCACACAATCTACTGGCTTGTAGATCGGCTATTTCTACTACCGGTATCTTTGAACATTTTTTAAGCTAAGTATTAAATGTAAGTTTTGGACATTTATTTTGATTATTGCTACCGGTCATTGTCAGTCATTTCATTGTATATTTAAGTTATTTGTCATATCGACCCTGTGCAATGTATACAAAGTTTACCAATTTAGACCTCTCAATCTGGGACAACATTAGTTGTGGGATGATGGTGACAACAAGCCCTATATCCTTCCTCAGGTGGAGAAGACCCTGATGGAGACGCGAAGGCGCTTGGAGCAGGAGAGGCCCCAGGAGAGGCCCCAGGAGAGGCCCCAGCCGGAGCCTCGTCTGCGGGACCAGGAGAGGCCCCAGCCGGAGCCCCGTCTGCGCGACCAGGAGAGGCCCCAGCCGGAGCCCCGTCCGCGCCGGCGGCTGGCCAGCTTCGGAGGAGTGGGCTGCACCGGGTCCCTGTCTCCGTTCACCGGCCTGGGCGCTTACAACCACAACAACAATGGAAACAAGCACGGTGGGCCTTCTCCCGGAGCCGGAGGCGAGCATCTGATGGCCTCCTCCCTGGGAGGCAGAGGCAGCACTGGGTCCCTGAGGATCAGCCCGCAGAGCTCTGGACGATCCACCCCGGTCTCGGGTCAGTGTGGTGGTGTGTGTAAAGTACCCTATTGTTCTGAAAATATCCTAAAAAAAACAGGGTCGTATTATAATCGGGGACTTGACTATTTGGTCTTCAATGGTCCACAAATGAGCCTTGAAAAATGGGGGTCGTCTTATAATCAGAGTCGTCTTATAATCAGTGTTATATTCGGCACAATACGCTAATGTACATTTATTTACTCAAGTACTGTATCCAACCCATTTAGACCCTCTAAAAACATCTTCTAATCCTGTACTTTACGGCCCGGTATAACATTTATATATATATATATATATATATATATATATATATATATATATATATATATATATATATATATATATATAACATAAACATAACTTATTTGTGTTCTGTTCCATGTCTTCATGGGCTAAGTACATTTTCCAAAGTACTTTTACTGTACTTGAGTAGCTCTCCATTTCTTGATACATTATTAGTTTACAGTTCTAGTTTATACCATTACAACTCGGAGGGAAATATTGTGCTTTTTACTCCACTACATTTATTTGACAGCCTTACTTACTAGTTACTTTGCATATTTCAATTATTAATAATTAATAAAAAATAAATAAGAATAAGAATCTTTAATTAAATTCTTTCAAAAATAGTAGATTTACAAGATCACAATGCATGTTGTAAAAGTATATTATTGGGCACATGTGGTTAATGATCTATAATTACAGCTCAGTAACACAATATATTTATGATATATTCTGATATATTCTGAATTTGAACATTCTTCATAATGGGTACTTTTCCTTTTCCCACTTTAAGTATATTTTGACGTTTGACAAGGAAAACTTTGCTGTTTACTTAGTATTTGTATATAATTGTGATATTGCTACTTTTCCAGAGTAAAAAAACTCAGAATGCTTCTTTTCCACACCCGGTCACGGCAGGTCTCAGCCCCACACATTTGCAGAACGTCCGTGAACAGATGGTGGTGGCTCTGCAGAGGCTGAAGGAGCTGGAGGACCAGGTGAAGACCATCCCCGTTCTGCAGGTGAAGATCGCCGTCCTCCAGGAGGAGAAGAGGCAGCTGGCCTCGCTGCACTGCAAGAAGCAGAACGAGTGGGACCTGAGCGACACGTTCCGCAAGAGAGCCTACAGCACGGGGAGTCCTGAGCGCTTCCAGAAGGGCTCCGAGGCAGAGAATAATGACGTGGACACCGACGCAGGGCTGCAGACTGCGGGGCTAAGTGCCAGTTCGGGTCTCAAGGAGTTCAAGCAGCTGAATGAAGAGATGCAAGCCCTGGAGCGGACCATCAGAGGTGGACGTTTACAACCACGCCACCACGGACAACTCCCCAGCACGCCGCACGACAGACCCATGGCGTCGGTCGCAGTCGGCACAGACGAAGGCATGTTTATCCTTTCCAAGCCATCGAAGGAATACCGAGATGCCTCCGTGGGCACCGACCCGATAGAGACCGGGTCCGTTGCGACGACGACGCACATGTCGGAGGTCAACCCGGGATCCGTCGCGGAAGGGGACGCAGAGCCCGACGGCTGGCAGGGAGTCATCGACGTCCTTCAGGAGAGAATCGGTCAGCTGGAGGCGGAGCTGAAGGAAGCGACGCTGCAGACGGAGATGAGCCGTCTGAAGCTGGAGCTTCAGGCGGCGGCGGCGAGGAACCGCGCCGACAAGGCCTCCACCGCCACGCCCTCGACGGACAGCGTGAGCTGCGAGGCCAAGGTCCCCACCAGGAGCCAAGGGGCGGGCAACCACACGGTGTTCCTGGACGCCAGCACGGGAGACGGCGCCGGCGCGAAGGCCTGCGACGTGGGGGTCACCTGTAGCCCGGAGCTCTGCAGCGCGAGCACAGGCCCAGACGAGCCCATGAGCCACTGGGAGGTCAGGGCGCACGTGGGAAGCAAGGACCAGTGCGTCGGCACACACGTAGACACCGGCACCAAAGCGGTGGAGGCGGTGGCGGAGGTGTGCGAGGCGAGCACCAACACTGACACGAGAATGCAACGACGTCTGAGCTGTGGGAGAGAAGGGGTGGAGTATCGCTCGGTGGCTTGCGGGGACTGTTCGGTCGACGTGACCGTCGTGGAAGCAAAACAAGTGGTTTCTCACGGCATGGCCACCGATCCGGTCATAGGAGTACATCTGGGCGTCATGGCCTCGCCTCAGACGGCCTCGCGGCGCACCAACACGGAACTCAACTCCGTCTCGCGCTTCACCAGCACCAGCCACGCCTTCAGCACCAACTCCAGCACCAACACGGTGCTCTGCAGCACGCAAGAGAAGCACACCAACACCGCCATGGCCGCCACCAGGACGGTGTCGGTGGGCGGCAGGGTCCAGGACGTCCAGGCTGGTCCGGAGACGCGCTCCATCGGCGTGGGAACCACAGCCTGGGCGCCGCCGGGCGCTTTAAAGCAACGACCGGCGGTGGCGGCGGCGGCAGCGGCAGCCAAGGCGGTAACTCGAGACGCGGGTGTTGGAATGACCGACGTGAAGGAAAACTTCCTGGTTGGACTGAAAACGCGCAACATGGCCTGCGGACCGTCTCACTTGCCCGACCCCAACAGAACCAGGAGCGTTGGCGTGGGGGAGGGGAAGATACGAGACCTGTCCAACCCATCCCAGACGTCCCAGGACGCCCTGCGGTCCAGGTGGGACGCAGAGCTCAACCTATACATGGAGAGGATGCAGAGGATGCTGAACGAGCAACAGGATATACCCCAAGGTTATTATCAGAGCTTTGAAATGGTTTCAGTAGTTATTTTCATTTTGACTTCATTATTCTTTTTTAAGTCATGAAGTCATGAGACTATGAGACTTAAAAGAATAATTAAGTCACAACAAAATTAAAATAAACACTAATGAAACCTAACTAGAAAGAGGCAATTCTGGGAAATTGCAAAGTGTGATTGCCTACATCGCAGCCGTCGAAAATGGAATCGCTTTTGGCTCCGCGTTGATTAAGCCACCCTCGACACGTGATTCAGATTTGGGAGGAGTAGCACGCCAAAATAAAGTCAGAGCAGTAAAACAATAGTCTGATTGCCCTCAGGGCAATCACACTAATTGACTTTACTAGTTTTTTTTAAATTTGATATAATGTATCAGTTTTCTTCATTGTTATATATGGGAAAGGGTGTGAGGAAAAAAGAAAACATAAATATGAAATATTGACAATTATATAACTAAAGACATTTTCTCTATGATATTAGTTAATTTGACTTTGATTTGTAATTTACACAATGTGATATAGTTTCATTTAGTTATCGGTTTTCGTAAAGCCTTTCCAGAAAAGGCTTTACAAAACAAAAAAACATTTTAACCTGAAATAATTTGTTATTATTAAAGTTTGTTAGTTTGAGTTAACTACAATGTTTTACCCGCAGAGAGCTACTGTGAGCTGGGGAATGCATTCATCCAACAACAAAGCAGGAACCTCACCCCCAAGTTGGTCAGCACCTTGTCCAGCATCAACACAGCCATGAGAGGCAGAGAAACCGCAGCCCTTCTGCCAGAGTCACTACCTGAAGGTTAGAGAAACAGCTGTCCTTCTGCCCAGAGTCACTACCTAAAGGTTAGAGAAACAGCAGCCCTTCTGCCAGAGTCACTACCTGAAGGTTAGAGAAACAGCTGTCCTTCTGCCAGAGTCACTACATGAAGGTTAGAGAAACAGCTGTCCTTCTGCCAGAGTCACTACCTGAAGGTTAGACAAACAGCTGTCCTTCTGCCAGAGTCACTATCTGAAGGTTAGAGAAACAGCTGTCCTTCTACCAGAGTCACTACCTGAAGGTTAGAGAAACAGCAGCCCTTAATTCTGCCAGAGTCACTACCTGAAGGTTAGACAAACAGCTGTCCTTCTGCCAGAGTCACTGCCTGAAGGTTAGAGAAACAGCTGTCCTTCTGCCAGAGTCACTACCTGAAGGTTAGAGAAACAGCTGTCCTTCTACCAGAGTCACTACCTGAAGGTTAGAGAAACAGCTGTCCTTCTACCAGAATCACTACCTGAAGGTTAGAGAAACGGCAGCCCTTAATTCTGCCAGAGTCACTACCTGAAGGTTAGACAATCAGCTGTCCTTCTGCCAGAGTCACTACCTGAAAGTTAGAGAAACAGCTGTCCTTCTGCCAGAGTCACTACCTGAAGGTTAGAGAAACAGCTGTCCTTCTGCCAGAGTCACTACCTGAAGGTTAGAGAAACAGCTGTCCTTCTACCAGAGTCACTACCTGAAGGTTAGAGAAACAGCAGCCCTTAATTCTGCCAGAGTCACTACCTGAAGGTTAGACAAACAGCTGTCCTTCTGCCAGAGTCACTACCTGAAGGTTAGAGAAACAGCTGTCCTTCTGCCAGAGTCACTACCTGAAGGTTAGAGAAACAGCTGTCCGTCTAACCAGAGTCACTACCTGAAGGTTAGAGAAACAGCAGGCCTTCTGCCAGAGTCACTACCAGAAGGTTAGAGAAACAGCTGTCCTTCTGCCAGAGTCACTACCTGAATGTTAGAGAAACAGCAGCCCTTCTGCCAGAGTCACTACCTGAAGGTTAGAGAAACAGCTGTCCTTCTGCCAGAGTCACTACCTGAAGGTTAGACAAACAGCAGCCCTTCTGCCAGAGTCACTGCCTGAAGGTTAGAGAAACAGCTGTCCTTCTGCCAGAGTCACTACCTGAAGGTTAGAGAAACAGCTGTCCGTCTAACCAGAGTCACTACCTGAAGGTTAGAGAAACAGCTGTCCTTCTGCCAGAGTCACTACCTGAAGGTTAGAGAAACAGCTGTCCGTCTAACCAGAGTCACTACCTGAAGGTTAGAGAAACAGCAGGCCTTCTGCCAGAGTCACTACCTGAAGGTTGGAGAAACAGTGGACCATACTGTATACAAAGCCGGAGCAGCATTCCTTTTCGGGTTTATGATCTGGTCGTGGGAGCGGATGAAATCGTCATGTTGTAGTGATTGTTTTGTATTCATCAGGGAGGAACCCTCAATCTGGAACTTCCTTTCCCTCAAACCTGGAAGAATAATACCTTCCAAATAAAAGTAGCCTCGCGTTGCCAGACGGTTGCCTCTCACAATTTGAAATGCTTATTCTTCCAGTTGGACGAGAAAGGAAGTTCCAGATTGAGGTGGATGACTACAAAACAATGGAGAAATGACTACAACATACATGACATAACGATATCATCCACTCCCGACCGGATCATACATCAATTTAGTAACGGCTTTCCTCCGAGGTGGAATTTGGCTTTCCTCCGAGGTGGAAAGCCTGGTGACGCGAGGTTACTGACTCTGGTATATTTACAGTAGGTATACCAGGTGAAGGTTGGGAGAAGTGTTCTCATACAGTAGCCTCGCTGAAACCTTGTATGTCCAAAACCAGTACTTTTCAGTAAATGGGGGTTACCTGTGTTCCAATGGATCTGATGTAGTTATAATTTAGTTTAGTCACAAGCTCATAATATTTACAAAACTCACAGACATTATTAGCCTATTTGTTTGTTTGTTTCTCAAATGCAAAAGTAGCCGATCTACGAGCTTGAAACGCGTTGCTTCAGGCAAGGTTTCGAGCTTGAGGGTCTGCTACTTTTGATGTTTTCGTGTGACGCTGTAGTAGTATGAAAAAGTAGGGCATTCATTTACAAACAAAATACACAAAAAGTTTAAATAGGGAGATAAGAAGTTTCTGCCCGACGAAATGCATTTTATTGCTGTTCTCTGTTGCAGGCAACAGGCAGGTCCAGTCCATGTCCTGTCCCTCCAACGAGGTCGGTCACATGGCATGTAATGACTCAGAGGTCAAACGAAAGATCCAAATGATAGAACAGCACGCATCATCTGTTCAAGGTAAAACTGTGTGTGACTGTGTGTGTTCATGTGTGCGTGTGTGCCATGTGCATGCGTGCGTGTGTGTGCGTTCAGCTGCCATGTTATTATCCATCCAAACCAGGAAAGCATCTGTAATTTTAGATTTGAGCTAAAAAATTAAAGCACATTGGCCATTCAAAAATAGCAGATCTACCTGCTCATAGCGCAGCACTTCATGCCTCGCTATGAGCTTGTAGATCTGCTATTTTAGAAAAATCTTGAAAATGTGTGCAAATCTTTTGATTATTATTTTAAAGCCAACATTTGTTTACTCAAATCTTTGCCTCTGGAGGACCCTAGAACAACATATTTTGAGATGAGAGTCTTCGGCCAAATATACATTATACCGCAGATACCACAGATATACCGGTAGAAACAGGTTTTTCAGAAAACTGTTAGGATTTAGAAGACATTTTGTAGAATCGTCTTCAGGTTTAATGGGTTAAAATAAGTTCTGGATTGTAGCTTTAAACTAGTAGGAATTGGAAATGCAAATCTTTGATTATATATATTCTTTCAAAGCGAACATTTTTTTACTCAAATCTTTGCCTCTGGGGGACCCTAGAACAACATATTTTGAGATGGGGGTCTGCGGCCAAATACTGTACACGTTTGAGCAGCACCACTGATATACGGGTAGAAACTGTTTTTCAGAAAACTGTAGAATCGTCCTCAGGTTCAATGGGTTAAAATAAGTTCTGGATTGTAGCTTTAAACTAGTAGGAATTGGAAGAAGTATCTCTCTCTCCTTAGCTTGGCTACTTGGCTCTGGGTTGATCTTTGAGGCGTACACTTGCAATGTTTGGTATGATGTCGGGTTTTGGGATGCACTACATAGCAGTTTGTGGCTTCAGGCGGCCTAAAATTGACTTGGTTTTCTGGAATGTCTGTGTGAAAAGAATGTTGTTTTTTTTCCATAACGAGGCTGTCATATTCATAACAAAGCTTGAAGCAAAGCCCACAATTATTATGAGTTATAATATAACTGAGTCCTAGTGCACAGAACCGACCAGTCATGTTACATATGATCATGATAGTGTGGAATAGATATTAGAGGTTGTATAAATAGAAACCCTTCATTACATTGGTTTTTGTGGGATGCATGTAATGCAACCATGGCTGTCTTTAGAGTAGACAGACAATGGTGGATTAAGTTACTCAGATTACTTTAAGTAAAAGTCCAGGCAAAGACTTGGTCTTGTCCGTGTTCTTATTTTGATCATAAGACCCACACTTTCTGAATGCCAAGTCTCCAAGTTTCCGTTTAATAGGAGTCCAAGTCCAACTAGTGGTTCTCAAATGTTTTATTTGCAAGGTCTTCCTCAACTCTGAGAGTGTACACATTGGACTCTCTCAGAGTTATACAGAGCTGTTATGGTCATTCAGTGTGAGAGTGTGTTTCTGGTAATAATGTGTGTGTCATGTCCACTCATTTGTAGGGATGGAGCTCATACATCTTTATTGATGACGAGCACCTTATCCATCAGGCTTATCGAGGCGGGTTCTTATCGAGCCCACTAGGTAGCATTTTCTATTATTTTGTGAAAAGACGGGAAACGACCTTACATTCTGAACAGAACCAGTATCTTTCAAACACAGTACTTCTCTAACAGACAGAAGGCAATTGACCTTTTTACTTTGGGAAAATAATATTGAAGAAACTTACACTTTTAGACCGACATGTTTGTGCCAGCATGGTGGGTGATTAGATGTATGTATTTATTGATCGCCTCTTGTCTTGATTGTTTAAACGTGACGTCATATGGGCCGAGATATGCTCGATAACAGGCTTGATAAGCCCAAAGCTTATTGATACGGGGTACTCAACAAGCTTGTTATCGGGTTATTTTGTCATTATTTTGTCCATGGCAAGGCAAAAATTGAATTTTTGACAAGAATGTCCACCACAGACCACAAGCCAGTATGGAGTTGATGACCCCTGGTTCCGTGCTTTGTCTCGTAGACAGGCCGGCCTCTGCCAGCATGCTGCGCTCTATCATGAAGAGGAGAGATGGCGAGGAAGGCTGCAGCAGCAACAGGAAGAGCTTAACGTTTATGGGCGTGACCGCAGGGTAAGACTCGCATGTCCAACTTATTTTCTTTGTTTTTAACACAAGACGGACAGAAGCTGTGCCATATACCTCGTGGCCTTGTCCACTCGTAATTTGTTTTTGCTGCATTGAGTGCATTGTTTGTATTTATCGTCTCTGTCGGGTGGAAACCTATTGTGTCCAAAACTGTTCCATTTCAGGATTCAAATTAAAAAATGGCAAGCTCGAAACGCTTGTTGTAGATCTGCTACTTTTGATGCTTCTGTGTGACGCTGTAGTATCAAGTATAGGCTAGAATATGGAGTTGAGAGGTTTCTGCCCGGTATTGTAGGTTCTTTGAATTAGAGCAAAGCTTAGCTTAAATGGCTTTTTAAGCAAAGCTTAAATGGCTTTTAAGTCAAGCCTTCATATGAAAAGGGTTGAAAACCTCTGCTGTTTTAGAATAATGATGGCGTGTTTCCAGGTTAGATCCCGTGTCCGCCTCGTGTGGGTCTTCCTGCAGCGAGGACACCGCCACAGAAGAGGACTGGAATCGGAGTAAAAAATGGAGGGACGTGCCCGGCCTGTCTCATCCAGGGCCAGCGGGGCAGGGGAAAGCTGCTTCCAATGCACAGCCAAAGTAGGAGTCTGCACGCTTTCACATGTTTCTGGAAGATATTTTGGGGGGGATTTTTCTGCCTTTATTGGATAGCACAGTGTAGAGCAGTGGTTCTCAACCGGTTTAGGGGCAGCGGTGGCCGAACGGTTAGCGGAGCGGTCTTGATACCGGAAGGTCGCCAGTTCGCATCCCTGGACCGGCACGTTAAAATTACCACCGCTGAAGTGCCCTTGAGCAAGGGCACTCAAAGAACATGAAATGTTCTATGAGCAGGGTGTGGCTGTAAACAAGTCCTTGGCTTAGTCCACTTCCCTGGGTAAACAAAGAACTTTGCTTACTTTGCTTTGCTGCTCCGGGGACCACCAGTGGTCCTTGATGGTGCTTCAGGTGGTCCCCATGATGGAGAGTTGATAACCAAATGGACCCTTACAGATCTTTAACTCTTGAGAGTGTAAGATGAAACCAAATTGACCCTTTAACATATTGTTAAACACCTGCGTTACTTAATTTATTAGAAGTCTACACAATTACAGACTGTAGACGAATACGATGTATAATTAATAACCAGTAACTCTTTATTCCTATAAGGTTTAAATTAAGTGACAGGATGATTTCTGCGTGCCACGCTTTAAAGACCCACCTGAGCGATGACAAGGCGTTATCCTCCAGGGAACTAGTAAGTTTCACTGCTTCTTTATCTTTTCTCCTCGTCTTTGTATGTCTTTTCATCTTGAAAAGGCCTGACACTTTCGACATGCAGGCCTTGCTCGATACAGAGATCATCTCAACTGAAGTGATTATTATTATTATGGTTAAATGTTAAATAATGGTTGAATAAAATTACGAGAATCCAGAAAGATCTATTTCGGCGAGTGTGAGAAATGGGAACACAGAGGATTGGATAGATAGATACTGTAAGTTGGAAATGGGGTGTAAGTAAGTGATAAAAGTAAGCATTGCCGTCTATTTTTGCAGACATGCCCCCGTTGTGTGTTGTTCAGTGACAGCTTCAATTATATTGTGTTGTGGTTTTACTTCCCCCCCCCCAAGTGGTCCAACACGTACAATTTCACTTTTTGTACAAATGTAACCGGTTACATTTGTGCAGTGGTGTAAAGTATCTAAGTACATTCGTGCACTAAGTAGTAAGCACTGTACTTAAGTAACATTTTGAGGTATGTTTTACTTTACTGGAGTTTCTAATTTTCAGTATTTTTACTTCTACTCCACTAGGCCTACATCTCAGAGGCGAGTATTGTACTTTTACTCCACCACAATTATTTGAAAACTTTAGTTACTTAATTATTGTACATTATTATCACAAAACATACATACATTACCCATGCACATCAGCACTATATACATTTCAGTCATTTTAAAATAGTCAATCTATACAAGCTTGTATCTGATCTGCCATTTTCAAAATGTTTGTATCAATTTTATCTAGACTTTTAGTCTAGACTTTTATCTCCTGGGGGATTCCGAGACGTTCCAAGGCCAGTGAGTCGATGTGTTTCCTCCAACTGCGCCTTGGTCTGCCCCGGGGTCTCCTCCCAGTGGGCTGTGCATCGAGGACCTCCCTAGGGAGGCACCCGAGAGGCATCCTAACCAGATGCCCGAACCACCTCAGCTGGCTCCTTTCCAGGCGAAGGAGCAGCGGTTCTACTCCGAGTCTCTCTCGTGTGACTGAACTTCTTACCCTATCTCTAAGCGAGATGCCGCAGCCACCCGTCGAAGAAAACTAATTTCGGCCGCTTGTATTCGCGACCTTATTCTTTCGGTCATGACTCATGACCCACACTTCATGACCATAGGTGAGAGTAGGAACGAAGAATGCTCGGTAGACAGAGAGCTTTGCCTTCTGGCTCAACTCTCTTTTCGTCACAACAGTGCGGTACAGCGACTGCAATACCGCCCCTGCCGCTCCATCTAGACTTTTAGTCTAGATAAAAGTAAGAGTATTTCTACTGTACATTGCAGTATTTATACTTTAACATGTGAGTACTTTTTCCCCCACAATTGCATTGTGTACACCGTCGGGGTTTGTAACTGAACACTGAGGCGGGTGGGCGCCGTGTGTAGTGCGTGAGGAAGGGTGTGTTCAAGAATGTAATATAAAAAGACAGTATGGTATTGGACATGCTGCATGAGATATATATAGCCCAGCTAGATGTGGACTCTATAATTTTCCTGGACTTGGATTTCTCTAACAAAAAGTCAAAGTCTAAGGAACTTCCTTATTGTTGTGTTTTCGTCTGCATGGGGACACACCCTCCCGTCCCCTGCCAGCACACACTTATTATTTAAACCACTTTAAAGCCTGTACGTTTGTTGAGCGGAGTCCCTGAGGGCTCTACGCTAGGGTCTCTTCTGTTTTCGCTCTCCATTAAATACTGTCCATTAAATGCAAGTGCCTCACACACTCACACTTGTGACGTGTTGTGAGCTTGTAGATTGGTTATTTTTTAATAGATGAAGCTCAATGTATTTTTTTTGTTTTTTTTAGTAAGTAATTTGTAACAAAAGTTTTCAAATAATTCTATTGGAGTAAAAAGTACAACGTTTGCCTGTATGACGTCGTTGATTAGAATTATATAAAGCATTTAACATCTAGCTACAGGAAAAGTCGATAAAGATGTTTATGAAGAATGTGGTTTATGGATAAACTATATATACCAATCCTTTAAGATCCTAACTAACCAGTGTCTGTGCTTTTTAAATGTTTTGTCTCATGCCCATAATTATAACATGGCTATTCAAATTGCTCCGTGCACTGTGTGTGAATTATAGCAATTTACAAAACAGGCTCTGACAAAGATGACTTTTTTGTGTGTGTGTGTGTTTGTGTGTGTGTGTGTGTGTGTGTGTGTGTCCGTGCGTGCGAGCGTGTGCATGCGCGTGCGTGTGTGCGCGTGCTCCGATCACGTTTTTTTTGTTCCCGATCTGTTTCCGATTTAGAATATCTGCCGATACAGATTTTTCCCAATCCAATATTTATATTTTTAACACTTATGCCATATCACAATAGTGCAATATCCAGCCTAATATCATGATCTGGATATAATATTGATACTAGAGATGTCCCGATCATGTTTTTTTGCTCGAGATACGATTCCGATCATTTGAAAATAACGTGAACGGCCCCGATTTCCAATCACGTGATCGGATTGGGACAACCCTAGTGTGTGTGTGTGTGTGTGTCTGTGTGTGTGTGTGTGTGGGCGTGCGTGCGTGCGTGCATGTGTTCGCGTGGATATTGTAATATCGTATTATGGTATCTATTATTTTGTCAGGTTTTAATCACTTAAGCCTTATTTCTTTCATAAAACAATTTTGTTGAAATTCTATTGAGAGAAATTAGCAAAGAAAAGGACGCGACTCTATGCCACACAGCCCCACCGTGTCGTGTGTCTCGTCCTCAGCGTTCCTGCCTGCACACGCTGCAGCAGGAGTGGTTCCGCGTGTCCAGCCAGAAGGCGGCGGTGCGCTCGCTGGTGGAGGACTACATGTGTTCCTTCAGGCTCATCTCTCCCTCCGTGCTGCAGCACGTGGCCAACATGGCCGACGGCAACGGAAACACCGCCCTGCACTACAGCGTGTCTCACTCCAACTTCCACATCGTCAAGAAGATCCTCGATGCCGGTGAGGTGATATAACATCCGGTCCGCCAGGCCAGCTATAGGGCACTTACATTTAAAAATGACTTATTTTATGTCAATTATACACGCCCCACTTGAAGCATAGCTGTTTGTTTGTTTTTGTCGCATTCCCGAGCCAATACTTTGAAGAGCGGGTCTTCCCTACTAGGAGACTCTCCTATTGAGCCTCCACTGAGCCTCCTCAGTAGGAGGAATGCGAGAAAAACTAAAAGTCTCCACGGATTCAAGGCTTCATGGTGTGTGTAATTGATGAATATTATAAATTTTGTTTATTTTCCCCTTGAACTCTGACAGTATACAAATGGGTCCAATATTGAACCCTCACGTGACCCCATTTTTAGAACCACTATACCAATGATTTATTGTACAGGGGCGCTGGAAGATGTCTATAGCAAGCGGGGGCTGATGTTCTGGGGAGGGTTTTTGGCGTAAAAATGAGTTACTCCCTTTACTAAAATACATTAGTTGTAATGGACATATTTTGTATATATCGGCTACTTTTAAGAAAATATATACATTCAAAAATAAAACTAAACTAAAAATGTCCCCCCAGCACCATGCAACATGCCACTGTTATTGAATCATTTATTTCCTCATTGCAGACTTTTTTTTCACTTTTCTTTTTGAGGGGACAAACTTCGTCAACTTCACCATTAAATTCCCATTGACAATGAATGGAGAATTTTACGTCTGAGCAAATAGGCATAATAATTTTACGTCATGATGATGTACGATCATAAGAGCGCCCCTCACTTCACACAGGTGTGATTTATTTTTCATTGAATGAATCATTGACGCATTATATTTCATAGTTGGTGCATGCGTCCAGCAATGAAAATATATTATGCATGTTCTGTAAACATGGGCTATAACCCATCGTTTTTGTCATTTTGTCATTTTTTTCAAATCCTCAAAAATGATGAAAAACGGCGCGCTATAGTATGCCGTACGATATGGGCTATAGCCCATGGTCCAAAATGATGAGAAACGAGGCTAACTTTTTTATTCAAAATTTCAAAAAACATGGGCTATAACCCATCGTTTTTGTCATTTCGTCATTTTTTTCAAATCCTCAAAAATGATGAAAAACGGCGCGCTATAGTATGCCGTACGATATGGGCTATAGCCCACGGTCCAAAATGATGAGAAACGAGGATAACTTTTTTTTTCAAAATTTCAAAAACATGGGCTATAACCCATCGTTTTTGTCATTTTGTCATTTTTTTCAAATCCTCAAAAATGATGAAAAACGGCGCGCTATAGTATGCCGTACGATATGGGCTATAGCCCATGGTCCAAAATGATGAGAAACGAGGCTAACTTTTTTATTCAAAATTTCAAAAAACATGGGCTATAACCCATCGTTTTTGTCATTTCGTCATTTTTTTCAAATCCTCAAAAATGATGAAAAACGGCGCGCTATAGTATGCCGTACGATATGGGCTATAGCCCACGGTCCAAAATGATGAGAAACGAGGATAACTTTTTTTTTCAAAATATCAAAAACATGGGCTATAACCCATCGTTTTTGTCATTTCGTCATTTTTTTCAAATCCTCAAAAATGATGAAAAACGGCGCGCTATAGTATGCCGTACGATATGGGCTACAGCCCATGGTCCAAAATGATGAGAAACGAGGCTAACTTTTTTTGTTCAAAATTTCAAAAACATGGGCTATAACCCATCGTTTTTGTCATTTCGTCATTTTTTTCAAATCCTCAAAAATGATGAAAAACGGCGCGCTATAGTATGCCGTACGATATGGGCTATAGCCCATGGTCCAAAATGATGAGAAACGAGGCTAACCTTTTTTTTCAAAATTTCAAAAACATGGGCTATAACCCATCGTTTTTGTCATTTCGTCATTTTTTTCAAATCCTCAAAAATGATGAAAAACGGCGCGCTATAGTATGCCGTACGATATGGGCTATAGCCCATGGTCCAAAATGATGAGAAACGAGGCTAACTTTTTTATTCAAAATTTCAAAAACATGGGCTATAACCCATCGTTTTTGTCATGTTGTCATTTTTTTCAAATCCTCAAAAATGATGAAAAACGGCGCGCTATAGTATGCCGTACGATATGGGCTATAGCCCATGGTCCAAAATGATGAGAAACGAGGATAACTTTTTTTTTCAAAATTTCAAAAACATGGGCTATAACCCATCGTTTTTTTCATTTTTTTATTTTTGTCAAATCATCAAAAATGATGAAAAACGGCGCGCTATAGTATGCCGTACGATATACGCTATAGCCCATGGTCCAAAATGATGAGAAACGAGGCTAACTTTTTTTTTCAAAATTTCAAAAAACATGGGCTATAACCAGAGTTGGGTGTAACGAGTAACGGAAAATATCGTTACTGTAACGACACTACTTTGGTCGGTAGCGAGTAATATAACGACACTACTCCTCCAAAATTGATAATCACACTACAGTTACTGGTCGCTTTAGCGCTGCCGTTACTCGCTACTTGCATCATGTGGCTGCTTTCAGCAGTGTTGCTTTAGAGAATAATGCACACAACGGAGATGAGTTGAACATGAACACTAATGGTGCGCTGGCAACGCAGTACGGACTAGAACATGTCAAACCGGTGTCAGATCATCAGCAGCACAGCATTTTTCGTTACTGTCGTGGACTCGTAGGGTGGCCAGACGTCCGGTTTTAGACCCACCTTTCCTCCTCCCAACTCAACCTCTGGCCGGACACATCATTGTCCGTTTTTTTGTGATATAGCCTACAGTGCTTGTGTCATAACTGTCATTTAAGTCGTCTCTGTATTAAAATCTCCGTAGCACTTTTCCGCTGCACAGAAAGCTCGAGCTCCCAGTCTCCCCACTGTCACAGAGACAGAGCAGGCGTTGGGGTGTTGCCATGTCCGCTTATTACAAGCGACTTTGGGCTTGTTTTATGATAGCCCAGTCAGGCTTCTTTTGGGCTGTTTTCATAGACATGGCTGCTTGTTTCTCTTCTAAAACCTGGCAACACTGTTTGTTTGTTGTAGAACGTGTGCTCTCACAATCACTAGTTAGTTAATGTAGAGATAAATAAACCAAATATGCCGAAATGAAAAACTACATTTAATGAGCAATGGAGCAGGGGACTCCACATCATAAAGAAAGGGATCCTAAAGCACTGTGAACATAATTATAGTCTACTGATTTATCTCAGTCTCATTATTTTATTTGAATATATATTGTTGGGAAAGTTAATATTTGCCTAGAACCACGTGGTACAGTGGTTTTCAACCATTTTCATATCAAGGTCCAGTATGTATTCTGCATTTTAGCCATGGACCACCATTTGATGAGATTTGGCCTCACAGACCCCAAACTAAATATTATATTGTTGTGTGGCAGTTCAGTGCAAATTATTTGACAATGCATCTCAGGCGATTTTATGGAGTAACGCAAAAGTAATGTAACGAGTAATGTAACTAGTTACTTTCTCCAGGGAGTAATAAAGTAATGTAAGGCATTACTTTTTTCAAAAGTAATATGTAATATGTAGTGCCTTACTTTTATGAGTAACGGACCCCAACTCTGGCTATAACCCATCGTTTTTGTCATTAGGGACCACCTAATGTTTGTAGATCTGCTATTTTGCCTATAATGTTCCCTCCCAGAATATGTATGGATGCTAGGGTTCAAGTCTCTCTTTTTTTCATTAGTGCTGTTCCTATGGATGATGATTGGTTGTGGTTTTAGGCCTATGTCTAAGTAGTCTCATTGATTATATCTATGGCTCCCGACTCCGTATTCACAGTGCTGAAGAGTGCTTTGGTCGAGAGTGGTTTTTAAATGTTCTTTATACATTGATGACGTCAGTGATGACGTCAATGCGGACCTCCATATTTGGAACAGACTGTCATACTCTGATGGGATCAGAAGTATACACTGATCAGATCCCATAGTCTGAGATTATAAATGGACACACACACACAAAAACAATTGTCACAGACAGATTTGAATAGGCCTATTCTAAGCCAAGGACAGACCAAATCTATTTTTATTCTGCTGTGGGAGGATGAATCTGCCTGGAGCTTCACCGCACTTTCTCCTTGTGGAAGAGGTGGGAGGCCAGGATAGCTTCCAGCTTCCTCCCCCTTGCCTTTAGCCTGGTGGAGATAATACTGTAACACTGATACTGTTCAGCATCAATAACAGCCTGTCGATTTGCCTGATTGGCCAGCCCAATCCGTCTGAATGCACTGATCTGCCAAGCTATGCGTGACGCCTGTGCCACTGGTATCAATATAAGGAGTAGTTTGCACTTCGAGGGCATTCTTGCACATTCTTGTAGAGAGTGAGAATACTTGAAGAATTCACATTAATCCACCGCGGGCGGGCCTGGTGTGAGAGATGTTACGCTGGACCGTGTTTCTGAAAGCACAACCAAAGAAGTACTACCATGCTGCTGTGGCAGTGGGAAACAAGGTGTATTCCTTTGGGGGTAAGGGTTGTGGCGCCAACAACGTGGGTCTAATCGACGTGCACGAATTCAACACAGTGTCCTTGCGCTGGCGGAAGTTGCCACAGGGGCCGTCAGGGCCAAATGGAAACGTTCCGCCCGGTCCCTACATGTGCTGGGGCCACACGTCGGTGTTGATAGAGGACATCGTCTACATCTGGGGAGGGGTCACTTTCACGGTGGGCTATTGCAACGACCTCCACGCGTTTGATGTCAACAACCACAGGTGGTACAAGCCCACGGTTTGTGGGACCGTTCCCGAGGCGAGGCGGCTCCACTCGGCCTGTGTATTGGAGAACAACATGTATATCTTTGGAGGCTTCAGCCTCCAGATTGGATGGACTAATGACATCTACAAGTTGGACACCGCCACAATGGCCTGGTCTTTTATTACCACCAGGTACACGCCGTCGCCCGTTTCGGAATGTCACTCTGCCACCATCATCGGGACGAAGATGTTTGTGTTTGGGGGCTATGCGGACGAGCTCTACTACAACAACATCAGAGTGTTTGACACGGAGACAAACCAATGGCTGAACATGCCCTCGTCGCAGCTTCTCCCAGAAGGACGCGAGGATCATTCAGCCTTTTCCTACAACGGAGAGCTGTACATATTTGGTGGCAACTCGCGTCTGGACAAGACCTTCAACGATCTGTGGAAATTCAATCCAGAGACCCTCTCCTGGAAGTGTGTCGAGCCCAAGGGGAATGGCCCATCTAAGATGACCAGCATGTGCTGTTGCAAGGTGGGAAATCGCATCATCCTCTTTGGAGGATACAGATACACACCCGACGACCTGTACATCTTAGACC
Organism: Protomyctophum bolini; assembly: GCF_963924005.1. NCBI lineage: Eukaryota > Metazoa > Chordata > Actinopteri > Myctophiformes > Myctophidae > Protomyctophum > Protomyctophum bolini. The sequence continues at coordinate 23,252,609 of NC_137883.1, read as the reverse complement.
TAAGTCCTAGTCTGAAGACGTTATGCAAGCAAGCAGTTATTCAGTACGGTCTGGAGCAGTCGGGACTCACGCACGACACCAGGTGGGAACTGGCAGCGATGACTGAGCCATGATGAGTTTTAGATTTGGTGGAAACGACTAGTTTTGATTACGAGGGAAAAGCCTTGATTCATAGAAGCTGAAAAGGGTATTTGAAAGAATGATGCATGACATCAGATATCACATGGTGGAAAAAACAAATACTAGTTAACTAGTTTTTTTTAACTAGTTTTTTTTTTTCATTATTTTTTTCCCCTTTTCAGTTCCCGTTCAGTTTCAGTGTTAGTGTATTTTACAGAATAGAATGGGGGGGAGAAGGAGGCAGTCCATATTTAGGATTAATTTTGTTATTTTTTCTAGGCTTGAGTTTGTAGATTGGTGATTTTCACTATTATTGACATAGTAAAATATTCCCCCTTTAAGTGGTTATTAGAATGTCTTAAACACAATCAGAATCAACACGTGTGTGCGACTGTGTGCGTTTTATGTTCATGTTGATTTAAGCAACAAGCACTGCTCATCTGTACACAACATGGCAGTGTATCTACATACCTAGTGTATAACGTTTATAACGTTATACTACTTATACTTAATTTGATTGTTATTACGAAACCACTTCAGACCTATATTTTGGCAATTTGAAAATAGCAGATCGACAAACTCGCAATTGTGTGCTTGTAGATGAGGCGACACGTGTGCTTGTAGATCTGCTATTTTCAAAGGGTTTTTAATCCATGTGAAAACTTGTGAAATGGGACCTTCTGCATAACGAGTACTTTTTACTATTGGTCCCTTATGTACATTTTGATACCAATACATTTTTAATACCGGACTATTTAGTATTTTTACATTGAAGTATTGATACTTTTACTAAAGTAAACATTGGAGTACTTTTACCCACCACTACATCTCTCCTTCAACTACCTGGCTTTCCTCTTTCTACGTGTGCTAACTCCATTTGTCCCGTCTTGCTGTCATCCCCGCCATGCAGAGGTGTGTAACGTGAACCAGCAGAACCAGGCCGGCTACACGCCCATCATGCTGGCCGCTCTGTCAGCCGTAGAATCCCCAGAAGACATGAGGGTAGTGGAGGAGCTCTTCAGGAGAGGAGACGTCAACGCCAAGGCCAGTCAGGTTAGTCCTAGCCTAGCCCTGGCCCAGCCTGCGTGAGCGTTCTTTCGGGTCTAGAGGGGGCGGGTATAGCGCATTTCTCATGCACTGGATAATATTGGTTCACCCGATCTGAGCGCCCCCCCCCCCCCTCTGCCCCGATTTCTTCCAATCAGCAGGACAGAGATATCCAGATTAACTGGATGTTGTAACTTGATGTGAAGATGGTAATACCGTCAACGTCAAATGTTGCAATAATGGGCAGATGATAGTGGTCCAGGCGCATGCCACATATAGGCTCTGGCCTGACAGCGCGTTACGTATGTACTGTACTACTTGAGTTAGTGTAGAGTAGATGAAACAACACAAAATGATGAGACGAAATGGAACACTATGACATTGAACCTTCTTTCTCTCTTGTTTGGTTAAAATAAGTCCGGACTGCAGACTTTAAAATTTACTTCATACATTTGTGTCTATATATTTTGTGTGTGTGTGTGTGTGTGTGTGTGTGTGTGTGTGTGTGTGTGTGTGTGTGTGTGTGTGTGTGTGTGTGTGTGTGTGTGTGTGTGTGTGTGTGTGTGTGTGTGTGTGTGTGTGTGTGTGTGTGTGTGTGTGTGTGTGTGTGTGTGTGTGTGTGTGTGTGTGTGTGTGTGTGTGTGTGTGTGTGTGTGTGTGTGTGTGTGTGTGTGTGTGTGTGTGTGTGTGTGTGTGTGTGTGTGTGTGTGCGCGTGTGCGTGTGCGCGTGTGCGTGTGTGTGTGCGCGCGCGCGCGTGTGCGCGTGGCCGGGCATGCAGGCGGGTCAGACGGCGCTGATGTTGGCAGTGAGCCATGGCCGGATGGACATGGTGCAGGCGCTGATGGCACAGGGGGCAGAGGTCAACCTTCAGGACGACGAGGGCTCAACGGCGCTGATGTGTGCCAGCGAGCACGGCCACGCCCACATCGTCAAGCTGCTGCTGGCGCAGCCCAGCCTCGACGCCACCCTCACCGACAGCGTGAGTTGTTTACCTCGACTAAAACCACGACGGAAAACATTTTCGTCGACTACCTTTTTTTTTTCACTGAGGAAAACGAAATAAAAACTAAGCTATACGATGACTAAATCTAAGACTAAATAATATACAGACAACATTTCGTCAACAAATAAAAACTATAGACTACATTTTTGGGGAGTGACTAGTGGAGAAGACATCCAGTATAGAACTAATGCTTGGTTCCATGCTTGGTTGCATAGCCGATCTACAAGTTCACAACACGCGTTGTGAGCTTGTAGATCGGCTATTTTAAGCGGCTATTTTCAGCATGTAACAAAGTGTTGAATCAGCCATTATGATGACATCAAGGGCCACCAAAATACATTTTAATCAAAGAAATCATAAAATGTGGAGTTATGAGGTTTCTGCCCGATGGCATTGATATGCTAGGAGATGTAGAAGTCAGGAAAATGTAGTACTGAAGCCGAAAGGGTTTGAGAACCACTGGGCTAACTTAACCACAACTTAACCTATTCTGGGGATGCTGTGGGAGAGCTCACCCATGCAACACTATTTTGAGCAGAGATATTTGGTTTAGAGGGAAAAGAGGAGGGCGCCTAGTATACATATACCCTCTGGGTATAATATACTATACCTCCAGGTTACATACTAGGGTTTAAGTAGTACTGATTTATTCTTTATACATTTTAGAGTAGTAAAGTATTTATTTATACATCAACAATAGACGATCTTAAAGCTCGCAGCAGGTTTGAACCACTAGTACTTCAACATTTTAAATGAAAGCTGTAAGTTTAAAAAAATAGGAGCGAAAACATAGTACTTGCTATTGCACCATTGGTATTGTGTAAAAGTCATCCATTCTAAATGTGTGATACCTACTGTTGTATCAAACCTTCTCCCATGTATACGCACATATACAGCAGGGATGTGCACACATAGACATCAAAGGGGGCTTCAGCCCCTGCCCTTTTACCCGTCTGTAAAACAAGTGCCCTTTCCAGACCACGATTTACTACATGGTGAAAGAAATGCAAATTGCCCTCCTCTCCTTTCCATGCCATGCCGGATGGCAGCATTCAGGAGAATTGCTCCTGAACTTGAACACAGCATTTTGCGTTTAACACATTTAGTTTAGAAATCCATATCGTTACACCGCATCTCCACTAGCTAACGAGTGCTGGTTTGCGCCCCGAAAATAGCTGATCTACAAGCTATCAACGCATCACAGCGCGACGCGTTGTGATCTTGTAGATCTGCTATGTTCGCTATTTTTGTCAAAAGGTTTACACTAGGATTCCAGCCCTCTAACACTCTCTGCACGTCCCTGATATACAGTATTGTTTATTTCTCATGCTGTAGGATGAAAGCACTGCCCTGTCGATTGCGTTGGAGGCTGGACATAAAGACATCGCAGTGCTTCTCTACGCGCATGTCAACTTCTCTAAAGGACAGCACGGGGTTTGTGACTCATCTTCTCATGTATATCATTCAATAACATACTGTACTCATTTGCCAATTTGTTTCTGAATCAGGGCAGACCACCAATCTGACCGGTAACAGGATAGGGGCACTAATACTATAGGACATCTGGGCACCTTTATGTCAAAATTGGCTATTTTTTTCAAAATTTCAAAAAACATGGGCTATAACCCATCGTTTTTGTCATTTCGTCATTTTTTTCAAATCTTCAAAAATGATGAAAAACTGTGCGCTATAGTATGCCGTACGATATGGGCTATAGCCCACGGTCCAAAATTATGAGAAACGAGGCTAACTTTTTTTTTCAAAATTTCAAAAAACATGGGCTATAACCCATCGTTTTTGTCATTTCGTCATTTTTTTCAAATCTTCAAAAATGATGAAAAACTGCGCGCTATAGTATGCCGTACGATATGGGCTATAGCCCACGGTCCAAAATGATGAGAAACGAGGCTAACTTTTTTTTTCAAATTTTCAAAAAACATGGGCTATAACCCATCGTTTTTGTCATTTCGTCATTTTTTTCAAATCTTCAAAAATGATGAAAAACTGCGCGCTATAGTATGCCGTACGATATGGGCTATAGCCCACGGTCCAAAATGATGAGAAACGAGGCTAACTTTTTTTTTCAAAATTTCAAAAAACATGGGCTATAACCCATCGTTTTTGTCCTTTCGTCATTTTTTTCAAATCTTCAAAAATGATGAAAAACTGCGCGCTATAGTATGCCGTACGATATGGGCTATAGCCCACGGTCCAAAATGATGAGAAACGAGGCTAACTTTTTTTTTCAAAATTTCAAAAAACATGGGCTATAACCCATCGTTTTTGTCATTTCGTCATTTTTTTCAAATCTTCAAAAATGATGAAAAACTGCGCGCTATAGTATGCCGTACGATATGGGCTATAGCCCACGGTCCAAAATGATGAGAAACGAGGCTAACTTTTTTTTTCAAAATTTCAAAAAACATGGGCTATAACCCATCGTTTTTGTCATTTCGTCATTTTTTTCAAATCTTCAAAAATGATGAAAAACTGCGCGCTATAGTATGCCGTACGATATGGGCTATAGCCCACGGTCCAAAATGATGAGAAACGAGGCTAACTTTTTTTTTCAAAATTTCAAAAAACATGGGCTATAACCCATCGTTTTTGTCATTTCGTCATTTTTTTCAAATCTTCAAAAATGATGAAAAACTGCGCGCTATAGTATGCCGTACGATATGGGCTATAGCCCACGGTCCAAAATGATGAGAAACGAGGCTAACTTTTTTTTCCAAAATTTCAAAAAACATGGGCTATAACCCATCGTTTTTGTCCTTTCGTCATTTTTTTCAAATCTTCAAAAATTATGAAAAACTGCGCGCTATAGTATGCCGTACGATATGGGCTATAGCCCACGGTCCAAAATGATGAGAAACGAGGCTAACTTTTTTTTTCAAAATTTCAAAAAACATGGGCTATAACCCATCGTTTTTGTCATTTCGTCATTTTTTTCAAATCTTCAAAAATGATGAAAAACTGCGCGCTATAGTATGCCGTACGATATGGGCTATAGCCCACGGTCCAAAATGATGAGAAACGAGGCTAACTTTTTTTTTCAAAATTTCAAAAAACATGGGCTATAACCCATCGTTTTTGTCATTTCGTCATTTTTTTCAAATCTTCAAAAATGATGAAAAACTGCGCGCTATAGTATGCCGTACGATATGGGCTATAGCCCACGGTCCAAAATGATGAGAAACGAGGCTAACTTTTTTTTTCAAAATTTCAAAAAACATGGGCTATAACCCATCGTTTTTGTCATTTCGTCATTTTTTTCAAATCTTCAAAAATGATGAAAAACTGCGCGCTATAGTATGCCGTACGATATGGGCTATAGCCCACGGTCCAAAATGATGAGAAACGAGGCTAACTTTTTTTTTCAAATTTTCAAAAAACATGGGCTATAACCCATCGTTTTTGTCATTTCGTCATTTTTTTCAAATCTTCAAAAATGATGAAAAACTGCGCGCTATAGTATGCCGTACGATATGGGCTATAGCCCACGGTCCAAAATGATGAGAAACGAGGCTAACTTTTTTTTTCAAATTTTCAAAAAACATGGGCTATAACCCATCGTTTTTGTCATTTCGTCATTTTTTTCAAATCTTCAAAAATGATGAAAAACTGCGCGCTATAGTATGCCGTACGATATGGGCTATAGCCCACGGTCCAAAATGATGAGAAACGAGGCTAACTTTTTTTTTCAAAATTTCAAAAAACATGGGCTATAACCCATCGTTTTTGTCATTTCGTCATTTTTTTCTAATCTTCAAAAATGATGAAAAACTGCGCGCTATAGTATGCCGTACGATATGGGCTATAGCCCACGGTCCAAAATGATGAGAAACGAGGCTAACTTTTTTTTTCAAAATTTCAAAAAACATGTGCTATAACCCATCGTTTTTGTCATTTCGTCATTTTTTTCAAATCTTCAAAAATGATGAAAAACTGCGCGCTATAGTATGCCGTACGATATGGGCTATAGCCCACGGTCCAAAATGATGAGAAACGAGGCTAACTTTTTTTTTCAAAATTTCAAAAAACATGGGCTATAACCCATCGTTTTTGTCATTTCGTCATTTTTTTCAAATCTTCAAAAATGATGAAAAACTGCGCGCTATAGTATGCCGTACGATATGGGCTATAGCCCACGGTCCAAAATGATGAGAAACGAGGCTAACTTTTTTTTTCAAATTTTCAAAAAACATGGGCTATAACCCATCGTTTTTGTCATTTCGTCATTTTTTTCAAATCTTCAAAAATGATGAAAAACTGCGCGCTATAGTATGCCGTACGATATGGGCTATAGCCCACGGTCCAAAATGATGAGAAACGAGGCTAACTTTTTTTTTCAAAATTTCAAAAAACATGGGCTATAACCCATCGTTTTTGTCATTTCGTCATTTTTTTCTAATCTTCAAAAATGATGAAAAACTGCGCGCTATAGTATGCCGTACGATATGGGCTATAGCCCACGGTCCAAAATGATGAGAAACGAGGCTAACTTTTTTTTTCAAAATTTCAAAAAACATGTGCTATAACCCATCGTTTTTGTCATTTCGTCATTTTTTTCAAATCTTCAAAAATGATGAAAAACTGCGCGCTATAGTATGCCGTACGATATGGGCTATAGCCCACGGTCCAAAATGATGAGAAACGAGGCTAACTTTTTTTTTCAAAATTTCAAAAAACATGGGCTATAACCCATCGTTTTTGTCATTTCGTCATTTTTTTCAAATCTTCAAAAATGATGAAAAACTGCGCGCTATAGTATGCCGTACGATATGGGCTATAGCCCACGGTCCAAAATGATGAGAAACGAGGCTAACTTTTTTTTTCAAATTTTCAAAAAACATGGGCTATAACCCATCGTTTTTGTCATTTCGTCATTTTTTTCAAATCTTCAAAAATGATGAAAAACTGCGCGCTATAGTATGCCGTACGATATGGGCTATAGCCCACGGTCCAAAATGATGAGAAACGAGGCTAACTTTTTTTTTCAAATTTTCAAAAAACATGGGCTATAACCCATCGTTTTTGTCATTTCGGCATTTTTTTCAAATCTTCAAAAATGATGAAAAACTGCGCGCTATAGTATGCCGTACGATATGGGCTATAGCCCACGGTCCAAAATGATGAGAAACGAGGCTAACTTTTTTTTTCAAAATTTCAAAAAACATGGGCTATAACCCATCGTTTTTGTCATTTCGTCATTTTTTTCAAATCTTCAAAAATGATGAAAAACTGCGCGCTATAGTATGCCGTACGATATGGGCTATAGCCCACGGTCCAAAATGATGAGAAACGAGGCTAACTTTTTTTTTCAAAATTTCAAAAAACATGGGCTATAACCCATCGTTTTTGTCATTTCGTCATTTTTTTCTAATCTTCAAAAATGATGAAAAACTGCGCGCTATAGTATGCCGTACGATATGGGCTATAGCCCACGGTCCAAAATGATGAGAAACGAGGCTAACTTTTTTTTTCAAAATTTCAAAAAACATGTGCTATAACCCATCGTTTTTGTCATTTCGTCATTTTTTTCAAATCTTCAAAAATGATGAAAAACTGCGCGCTATAGTATGCCGTACGATATGGGCTATAGCCCACGGTCCAAAATGATGAGAAACGAGGCTAACTTTTTTTTTCAAAATTTCAAAAAACATGGGCTATAACCCATCGTTTTTGTCATTTCGTCATTTTTTTCAAATCTTCAAAAATGATGAAAAACTGCGCGCTATAGTATGCCGTACGATATGGGCTATAGCCCACGGTCCAAAATGATGAGAAACGAGGCTAACTTTTTTTTTCAAATTTTCAAAAAACATGGGCTATAACCCATCGTTTTTGTCATTTCGTCATTTTTTTCAAATCTTCAAAAATGATGAAAAACTGCGCGCTATAGTATGCCGTACGATATGGGCTATAGCCCACGGTCCAAAATGATGAGAAACGAGGCTAACTTTTTTTTTCAAATTTTCAAAAAACATGGGCTATAACCCATCGTTTTTGTCATTTCGTCATTTTTTTCAAATCTTCAAAAATGATGAAAAACTGCGCGCTATAGTATGCCGTACGATATGGGCTATAGCCCACGGTCCAAAATGATGAGAAACGAGGCTAACTTTTTTTTTCAAAATTTCAAAAAACATGGGCTATAACCCATCGTTTTTGTCATTTCGTCATTTTTTTCTAATCTTCAAAAATGATGAAAAACTGCGCGCTATAGTATGCCGTACGATATGGGCTATAGCCCACGGTCCAAAATGATGAGAAACGAGGCTAACTTCAAAAAACATGGGCTATAACCCATCGTTTTTGTCATTTCGTCATTTTTTTCAAATCTTCAAAAATGATGAAAAACTGCGCGCTATAGTATGCCGTACGATATGGGCTATAGCCCACGGTCCAAAATGATGAGAAACGAGGCTAACTTTTTTTTTCAAAATTTCAAAAAACATGGGCTATAACCCATCGTTTTTGTCATTTCGTCATTTTTTTCAAATCTTCAAAAATGATGAAAAACTGCGCGCTATAGTATGCCGTACGATATGGGCTATAGCCCACGGTCCAAAATGATGAGAAACGAGGCTAACTTTTTTTTTCAAAATTTCAAAAAACATGGGCTATAACCCATCGTTTTTGTCATTTCGTCATTTTTTTCAAATCTTCAAAAATGATGAAAAACTGCGCGCTATAGTATGCCGTACGATATGGGCTATAGCCCACGGTCCAAAATGATGAGAAACGAGGCTAACTTTTTTTTTCAAAATTTCAAAAAACATGGGCTATAACCCATCGTTTTTGTCATTTCGTCATTTTTTTTAAATCTTCAAAAATGATGAAAAACTGCGCGCTATAGTATGCCGTACGATATGGGCTATAGCCCACGGTCCAAAATGATGAGAAACGACGCTAACTTTTTTTTTCAAAATTTCAAAAAACATGGGCTATAACCCATCGTTTTTGTCATTTCGTCATTTTTTTCAAATCTTCAAAAATGATGAAAAACTGCGCGCTATAGTATGCCGTACGATATGGGCTATAGCCCACGGTCCAAAATGATGAGAAACGAGGCTAACTTTTTTTTTCAAAATTTCAAAAAACATGGGCTATAACCCATCGTTTTTGTCATTTCGTCATTTTTTTCAAATCTTCAAAAATGATGAAAAACTGCGCGCTATAGTATGCCGTACGATATGGGCTATAGCCCACGGTCCAAAATGATGAGAAACGAGGCTAACTTTTTTTTTCAAAATTTAAAAAAACATGGGCTATAACCCATCGTTTTTGTCATTTCGTCATTTTTTTCAAATCTTCAAAAATGATGAAAAACTGCGCGCTATAGTATGCCGTACGATATGGGCTATAGCCCACGGTCCAAAATGATGAGAAACGAGGCTAACTTTTTTTTTCAAAATTTCAAAAAACATGGGCTATAACCCATCGTTTTTGTCATTTCGTCATTTTTTTCAAATCTTCAAAAATGATGAAAAACTGCGCGCTATAGTATGCCGTACGATATGGGCTATAGCCCACGGTCCAAAATGATGAGAAACGAGGCTAACTTTATTTTTCAAAATTTCAAAAAACATGGGCTATAACCGATCGTTTTTGTCATTTCGTCATTTTTTTCAAATCTTCAAAAATGATGAAAAACTGCGCGCTATAGTATGCCGTACGATATGGGCTATAGCCCACGGTCCAAAATGATGAGAAACGAGGCTAACTTTTTTTTTCAAAATTTCAAAAAACATGGGCTATAACCCATCGTTTTTGTCATTTCGTCATTTTTTTCAAATCTTCAAAAATGATGAAAAACTGCGCGCTATAGTATGCCGTACGATATGGGCTATAGCCCACGGTCCAAAATGATGAGAAACGAGGCTAACTTTTTTTTTCAAAATTTCAAAAAACATGGGCTATAACCCATCGTTTTTGTCATTTCGTCATTTTTTTCAAATCTTCAAAAATGATGAAAAACTGCGCGCTATAGTATGCCGTACGATATGGGCTATAGCCCACGGTCCAAAATGATGAGAAACGAGGCTAACTTTTTTTTTCAAAATTTCAAAAAACATGGGCTATAACCCATCGTTTTTGTCATTTCGTCATTTTTTTCAAATCTTCAAAAATGATGAAAAACTGCGCGCTATAGTATGCCGTACGATATGGGCTATAGCCCACGGTCCAAAATGATGAGAAACGAGGCTAACTTTTTTTTTCAAAATTTCAAAAAACATGGGCTATAACCCATCGTTTTTGTCATTTCGTCATTTTTTTCAAATCTTCAAAAATGATGAAAAACTGCGCGCTATAGTATGCCGTACGATATGGGCTATAGCCCACGGTCCAAAATGATGAGAAACGAGGCTAACTTTTTTTTTCAAAATTTAAAAAAACATGGGCTATAACCCATCGTTTTTGTCATTTCGTCATTTTTTTCAAATCTTCAAAAATGATGAAAAACTGCGCGCTATAGTATGCCGTACGATATGGGCTATAGCCCACGGTCCAAAATGATGAGAAACGAGGCTAACTTTTTTTTTCAAAATTTCAAAAAACATGGGCTATAACCCATCGTTTTTGTCATTTCGTCATTTTTTTCAAATCTTCAAAAATGATGAAAAACTGCGCGCTATAGTATGCCGTACGATATGGGCTATAGCCCACGGTCCAAAATGATGAGAAACGAGGCTAACTTTTTTTTTCAAAATTTCAAAAAACATGGGCTATAACCCATCGTTTTTGTCATTTCGTCATTTTTTTCAAATCTTCAAAAATGATGAAAAACTGCGCGCTATAGTATGCCGTACGATATGGGCTATAGCCCACGGTCCAAAATGATGAGAAACGAGGCTAACTTTTTTTTTCAAAATTTCAAAAAACATGGGCTATAACCCATCGTTTTTGTCATTTTTTTCAAATCTTCAAAAATGATGAAAAACTGCGCGCTATAGTATGCCGTACGATATGGGCTATAGCCCACGGTCCAAAATGATGAGAAACGAGGCTAACTTTTTTTTTCAAAATTTCAAAAAACATGGGCTATAACCCATCGTTTTTGTCATTTCGTCATTTTTTTCAAATCTTCAAAAATGATGAAAAACTGCGCGCTATAGTATGCCGTACGATATGGGCTATAGCCCACGGTCCAAAATGATGAGAAACAAGGCTAACTTTTTTTTTCAAAATTTCAAAAAACATGGGCTATAACCCATCGTTTTTGTCAAATTGCGGAATTGCGGAAATTGAGGAAATAAAATATTAAAGTATACACGATTACATGCACGTTTGTTTATATTTTTATTTATATCACATATCGTTGCTGTACTCCATTTTTTCAGGTTTGGGATTTTGAGATAACTCCACCATCTCTAAGTCTCTCAGTAATTGAGTAAATTGACAATTATATAAAGTCACAATACCACATTAAAATATATAAGCTTCATTTCCTGAAAGAAATATATTTTTCATTCTTCCTGAAAAAATGAACATTTTTGAGTTTTCTGTCCGAGATTTACAGTATGTATAATGCAAAAAGTCACATTAATATGATATTAATGTGACTGTTTCCCTCTCTCTCCCTGTAGGGACCAGCCCGTCCCAGTGGCAGATCACTCCCTTTATGCTCTGGTGAAAGAAGCTTCGTTGAATAGAAGTCATATCCCACAACCTTGTGACCATACATTGCTGCCATAATGACCTCAAATACCATACTATATAGGCTATAGCATGGGTCTTCAACAGGGGGGGCCAAATCGTTGTTCTTTTTTCTTCTTTTTTTTTTAGTGGCGCTAGCCCCTCCTATGTCCAGCTTTGAGGGTTTGTGTAAACATAGCCTCGATACCCAGGCTTTCATTGTAAACACAAACATTGTCGTAACACAAACAGTGAAGACAAAAGTGAGGACGTAAATTGTGATTGGCCGGAATGACATGATGCATGATGATGTACTGTATGTGATAAGATCCTCCTATTCTGTGAGAAACATTTGCCCGAAAATAGTCGACCCACAAGCTCACAACGCACCGCTCTACGATGCGTTGTGAACTTGTAGATCGGCTATTTTCAGCAAAGAGGTTTGGTGTAGATAAGGATTTAAGTTTAGATGTCTGATCAAGTGAACATACACGTTAACATGAATCCAGCATATTAATTGTAAACATGAATTTACACAACGCTGATAGTGCTGTCAAAAGCGTCTATGAAACTCAAACTATCTATATGCCTGAAAAATTATGAAGACCCTTGCTATATAGTATTATTAGAGGATGTGAATTTCTATATCGCATTTTGCTGACTACATTCCGAGTGTAACACTAAAGGAATATACAGTGGTAGCCTATACATAATATATTGGCTGTACCAGTCAGCATGATTCTTTGTCCTAAAAAGCATTTTTTGCATTATTTCTACAGTAGGTTTTGTATTATGCTGCAGTGATCAAACACTGTAGTGGCCAGTGGGGAAAGGAAAAAAAGATTCGATTTGTGAGCTACAGCAGCACTGTTTAATCCACCATTCGTAAATTATGTCAAAATATATATAGAGAACAATAGTGATTGGTTTTTAAACATTATAAAGAATTACCGATAGGCCTACTAACTCTGTATTCAATATAATAGATTGTTATGTTATAATATATACTGGTATATAATGTATTTTTTAAATATTTTTAACTGCGACATAACTAATTTAAATAAATAAATAGTTACGTCTTTCATAATCACATTAGACATACTTTAATTACAGTGAATCTGGACACCGGGGACAAAATTAGTTCCACTGAGTGATGTTTAAAAGTAATTGTTACATAATCGGGGAGTATGTTTATAGTTATGAGATGATAAAGTAATGATTATATTTATATATATATATATATATATATATATATATATATATCATATGATAACGTGGCTATGTTTGTATGTGTATATATATGTATATATAATATATCATGAATGGGTTGCATTGTACAGAGTGCTGATCAACACTTTCAGTCACAGGTCTGGTCTGCTGTGGGGCGTGGAGGCGGAGAAGAACCATCAACCTCCTTGCTGTCTGCCCACCTCCTAGTCACCAGGAGCCAATCCGCGCTCGGAGGAATAGACTGTGAAGACTACTTAGCAGCACCTGTGACATGCACTCATTGGCTCTCAGTCACCTCATACTGAGCAGTACTTTGTCCGTGTAGGAGCTAGTTAAAACGCTCAAGGTCAAATCTGTTTAATAAGCATAGGCCAGGGGCTAAACCTGTGTGTGGTCCCCTGAGCTTTATTTCGGTCATTGGTGGTTCAGAGCTAAAAGATACAACTGATTATAATTATATATATATATATATAGATATATAATATATACTTACGGCGTATGGGTGCGTACTTTTTGTAAATCTTTGTTAGGCAGTAGTTAGCGTAGACAGTTTAAGTAGATTGACTTTGTGTACATTTCATTTCATTCACTGGTTAGAGTTAGGTAAGAGTGTTGTGCGATACTTTAGAATAGGGCTAGATAGTTTTGATGGTTTCTTTGAGTTGCCCCATATAGCCTGTCTTTTCGTTTGTATTCCAGTTGTACCTCTTTATTGTTTATTATTATGATACCTTATCCTTATAACGTGAATAAATAACAATTATCATGCCAGCCGTGTTGCATCCTCTTCTTATACCCCTAGACCTAAAAAGGGGAATGTAACAGTAATAAAAGTGTAAACAATAACTTTGGCTAAATGTGACAATAGCATGACATTTCCTGCAAAAAAGCAAGATGAAGTTAAATCAAATGTGCTATAGTGTGCCGTACGATATGGGCTATAGCGGAAATTGAAAATTGCGGAAAACACGTGAAATTGCGGAAATTGAAAATTGCGGAAATTGCAAATTGCGGAAATTGCGGAAATTGAGGAAATTAGAAATAGCAAATTTTGGAAATTGCGGAAATTGCGGAAATTGCAAATTGCGGAAAACACGTGAAATTGCGGAAATTGCGGAAATTGCAAATTTTGGAAATTGCAAATTTTGGAAATTGCGGAAATTGCGGAAAGCACGTGAAATTGCGGAAATTGAAAATTGCGGAAAACACGTGAAATTGCGGAAATTGAAAATTGCGGAAATTGCGGAAATTGAGGAAATTAGAAATAGCAAATTTTGGAAATTGCGGAAATTGCAAATTGCGGAAAACACGTGAAATTGCGGAAATTGCGGAAAATATATGCCAGCGACCCCCACAAGAGAAGATCTTTATGGGCCTGCCCTCCAGCAGTGATTCTCAACCATTTTAATTTCAAGGACCCCCAGTTTGACATGCAATAGTCTACGGACACCCATTTATTTATTTTTTTAATATAGGTTTATTGGTAGTAGGCATCAACAATTTAGTACAGTTTGAACATACCATTTTTTTTTTTTTTTTTTCTCCCTCACCCCATCCCTCCCCCCAGTTATCGTCAACATTATAAAGACATAACATTAATAATTGAGTACAGACATACAAAAACAAACATACATACAGACATGTGATATAAACAGTAGGATACAAAAATAATAATTTAGGTACAGATAACAAAAACAATATAAATAACAAAAATAAAATAAAATAAAATAAAACAAAATAAATACAATTATGAGTTGGGTTATTCAAATTCAAAAGATAGTCACAAGTTGTTGGAAAAGATTATGTTCGGAACGTTGTCATACATCACCCTCTATACACAGTTCTATTATTATGAGAAAGCAAAAAAAACACATAGTATCGATTCAATTAGTCTGTCGGAAGTACTCTCAGATTCTCAAAGTAGGTAATAAATGGTTGCCAGTTAGAAAAGAACCTTTCTGTTGAACCTCTAATTGTAAACTTTATTTTTTCCAATTTTAAAAATCCCATAATATCCTTAAGCCACATAGCTATAGAAGGGGAATTTGGGGATTTCCATCCTAACAATATTCTACGTCTTGCTATCAGTGGACACCCATTTTTGATGGCATTTCCATCTCTGGGACCCCAATTTAAGTGAGAGTGAGAGTGTACAAATGAAACGAAATGGACCTGTTAGGGTTCCATTTGTACACTCTCAGAGTTACATATACCCAAACTATCATTTAGCTGGGGACCCCCTGGAACTCCCTCAAGAACCCCAGCTGGGGATCCCCGGACGGGATGCTTTTGCTTCACTTTGGGAACCAATGGTTTACAGGACAACGTACAGTTCTATATGCGCCATAGTGTGTTTACGTGCAGTGTGTGGGAGCCTGTGCATCGAGTATCCCTGTAAATCCTGTGTCGCTTCTGAGCACCAGCAATAAAATACAATGTCATATGAGGTCCACCATCCCTATTTGCTGTTGCTATGGTAACAGCCAGCAGTTGAAAGTGTTTTTTTGTTTTTTTTGGGGTGGGGGTGGGGGGGGGGAGTGGAACTAAAATAACGTCTCACTGGGGTGAACCAACCAACCAACCCAAACTGCATTCAACAATACACACTAGAATGATTAACCGCTTTAAGCCCCGTTTTTAAAAAACGGCAACAAAAAGAAAGTAAATCTGCAAGCTCACAACACCATTACATTGTGACATGTTGTGAGCTTGTAAATCTGATATTTTTTTATCTACAAAAAATAACATTTGCCTATGGTTTTAATTGATTGATTGATTGATTGATCGATTGAATCCTTTATTAAAAATCACACCCGTGTGAAGTGAGGCGCGCTGTTATCATCATACATCATCTCATTCTGGCCAATCACAATTTGCGTCCTCACTTTTGTCGTCAATGTTTGTGTTTACACACTTTTGTCTTCAATGTTTGTGTTTACACAAACCCTCAAAGCTGGAGGAGGGGCTAGCGTCCCTCAAAAAGATTGTTATCGCAGGTACTAAAAGGATAACACAAAAAGCCCCAGGGGGATTGTATCCAGATTGAAAGTGTTAAAATATAGATAACATTAGATCGCTGTCAGCCTGTCACCTCGAGTTGAGAGGGCCTCTGGGCCTGTTTTCGTTAAGAGCAGGAATTGTAACTTGAATTTGAACTTGAATCACGCGGATAACCTTTTCAAACACCAGCGGCAATGGCACTGCACTGCATGCAAAATGTAAATTTTAAATACATTTTGCCCCGAGTCCCCTTTGAATAAAAGGTTCTATGTTCCTCACTTACATAACCCTAACGTAAGTGGGGGACAAACATAGAACCTGGGGAACATAGAACCTGGGGAACATAGAACCTGTGGAACATACAATTTACAATTTACAATTTAGGCATTTAGCAGACGCTCTTAATCCAGAGCGATTTACATTAAGCAAGAACAAAAAAGCATGGGAATACATCACATAAAAACATTTATCATGAAACATGCGTAAGCTAAGAAAGTAACAGTGGAATATCTATAATGAAACTATACATATAAGCTATACATCTATACTACTATGCTATACATATGTACTATGACGTGCTATGACAATAGCACATACAATGCACTTATGCTGTCTACATAACATGCTATAAGTCTGTATCAAATGCTATCTAAGTCTACAGAATTGCTATCTAAGGGGGTGGGGTAAGTGCTATGGGCCATGATGGAGTCTGAAAAGGTGGGTTTTCAGACTACGGCGGAAGATTGGGAGTGATGCTGCAGTTCTGACTGCAATGGGAAGTGCATTCCACAGTTTTGGAGCCAGAAGGGAGAAGAGTTTGGGACGTGTGGAGTGTTGTCCCGGCGTTTTTAGTGAGGCTACTTCCAGCTTCCCTGCGTTGGCTGATCTGAGTGAGCGGGAGGGTTTGTAGGGTTCGATCATACTGGCAAGATATGGGGGAGCCATACCTTTGGTTGCTTTGAATGCCAGCATCAGAGTTTTGTATTCTGTGCGGGCAGCGACCGGGAGCCAGGGGAGGGAACGGAGCAGGGGGGAGACATGTGAGAATTTTGGCTGGTTGAAGACCAAGCGAGCTGCGGCATTTTGGATCAGCTGGAGAGGCTTAAGTGCACATGCTGGTAGGCCAGTAAGGAGGGAGTTACAGTAGTCAAGGTTTGACAAGACTGTAATGTCTGGATTAGGAGCTGGGCTGATTCCTGGGTGAGGAACGGTCTAATTCGTCGTATGTTATAGAGTGTGAACCTACAGGATCGAGTGACAGCTGTGATGTGAGTTTTGAACGAGAGCTGACTGTCCAGGACAACACCAAGATTCCTGGCTGTTGGGACAGACGTTACCAGGGCGTTGTCTACGGAGATAGTTAGCTCCCGCATAGGGCAGGACTTAGCTGGGAAGAAGAGAAGCTCAGTCTTGATAGTGCCAAGGGATTTAGTGTACAGTGAGAAAAGGAGGGGACCAAGTACAGATCCCTGTGGGACCCCAGTTTGGAGGGTTCGGGGGGATGATAACAGACCTTTCCAGGAAACCTGGTAGGTCCGGTCGGTGAGGTAGGAAGAGAACCACTTTAGTGCCGTTCCACCGATGCCTAGATCTGCTAGGGTGTCTAGGAGCAGCTGGTGGTTCACTGTGTCAAATGCTGCCGATAGGTCTAGGAGGATCAGTACTGCAGAGTGGGAAGCAGCTTGGGCAGCATGTAGTGCTTCTGTGACTGCCAGCAGGGCAGTTTCTGTGGAGTGGGCCTTCTTAAATCCGGACTGGTTGGGATCCAGCAGGTTGTGCTGTGAGAGATGGAGAGAGAGCTGGTTGGAGACAACACGTTCCATGGTTTTAGAAATAAATGAAAGGAGTGATACCGGTCTGTAGTTCTTGACATCTGAGGGGTCAAGAGTTGGTTTCTTGAGGAGTGGTGTTACTCTGGCTGACTTGAGGACAGATGGGACGCAGCCTGAGGTTACTGAGGTGTTGATGATGGAGGTGATGAAGGGGAGCAGATCAGGTGCGATGGTCTGGAAGATTGGAGACGGGACAGGGTCAAGAGGACAGGTGGTAGGTCTAGAGGATGTCACTAGTTGTAGAACCTCGTCTGGGGAAAGAGGAGAGAAGGAGGACATGCATGGTATGTTGGGGTTAGTGTTGTTTGAGTCAGATGCCACTTTATGTGGGAGGGGAGGAAAGGAGCTGCTGATATCATCAACCTTCTTCTCGAAGTAGTTGACAAAAACATCAGCAGTGAGGGATGCAGGTTGAGTGGGGGGAGGGGGTTTAAGGAGGGAGGAGAAAGTGGAGAAGAGCTTCCTTGGGTTAGAAGTACAGGATTGGATTTTGGTGTGGTAGAAAGAGGTTTTAGCAGTGGTTAGTGAGAGGGCGAAGGCAGAGAGGAGTGAGTGAAAGTGGGAAAGGTCATCTGGTAGCTTTGTCTTGTGCCACTTTCTTTCGGCTGCCCTTAGAGGTGTTCGTTCAGATCTGAGAGTTTCAGATAGCCAGGGAGCCGGTGGACATGAGCGAGCTGGCCTGGATGAGAGCGGGCAGTGTTGGTCGAATGCAGATGAGATAGAGGAGAGGAAGGATGAGGTTGCAGTGTCAGGTGAGAGGGAGAGGAAGGACTCCAGGGAGGGTAGAGAGGAGAGAATAGAGGATGAGAGGGAGGAGGGGTTTAGGGACTTGAGATTGCGTCGGGAGGTGACGTTCGGAGGGTTAACAGGTTTAGGCGGGAGGGTGGAGAGAGAGAGGGAGAAGGTTATGAAGTGGTGGTCAGACCTAATTAAGGGGGTAACAGAGAGTGTGGAGGGAGAGCAGGCTCTGGAGAACACAAGGTCCAAAACATTACCAGCCTTGTGAGTGGGAGGGGAGGGAGATAGGGAGAGGTCAAATGAGGCCAGAAGGGATGTAACGGGAAGATACTTCTCTGCGGTAGGAAGGTTGAAGTCACCCAGTAGAATCAGAGGGGTGCCATCTTCCGGAAACGAGCTCATCAGAGAGTCTAGTTCTTCCAGGAAGTTCCCGAGAGTTCCTGGAGGGCGATAGAGCACAATGAGGATGAGGGGGACTGGCTGTGATATTGAGATAGCATGAAATTCACATGTGGACAGAGAAAGGTGAGAGAGATTTAAGACACGGAAATTCCATTTGGGGGATGTTAGTAGCCCTGTACCACCCCCTGTACCTGTTTGGCGAGGGGTGTGGGTGAACTTGTGTGAAACAGAGAGGGCGGCGGGAGTTGCAGTGTTATCTGGGGTGATCCAGGTTTCAGTCAGAGCAAGGAAATGCAGAGACTTGAGGGAGGCGTGGCCTGAAATGAATTCAGGCATATTCTTTTTGGTAGCTGCGTGGCAGTTCCATAGGCCTGTGGAACCTAGAACCTGTGGAACATAGAACCTGGGGAACGTAGAACCTGGGGAACATAGAACCTGGGGAACATAGAACCGGGGGGACATAGAACCCGGGGAACATAGAACCTGGGGAACATAGAACCTGTGGAACATAGAACCTGGGGAACATAGAACCTGGGGAACATAGAACCTGGGGAACATAGAACCTGGGGAACATAGAACCGGGGGAACATAGAACCTGGGGAACATAGAACCTGTGGAACATAGAACCTGGGGAACATAGAACCTGGGGAACATAGAACCTGGGGAACATAGAACCTGGGGAACATAGAACCTGGGGAACATAGAACCTGGGGAACATAGAACCTGGGGAACATAGAACCTGGGGAACGTAGAACCCGGGGAACATAGAAAATGTGGAACATAGGGATGACCCCAAGAAGGTATTCTATATACTGCAATTCAGTGGTTCCTTAAAGTGGGATCCGGGGACCCCAGGGGTCTTTCAGGGAATTCCAGGGGGTCCCCAGCTAAAGGATAGTTTGGAACCAAATGGACCCTTCTGTAACTCTGAGAGTGTACAAAGT